>NC_142528.1:10172047-10214547 GCF_964205215.1 Stylophora pistillata | reverse complement strand
CGAGGCGATAGCCGAGAGCGACTCTAGCTTCTTGAGTGTTTACCATTTGTTAAATATGCGAGTAGTGCGTGGAATCCATATAAACAGTGCAATGTCAATAAGATAGAGATGGTCCAACGACGTGCCGCAAGGTTTGTCAATTATGATTACTCTCGTCACAGTAGTGACTCTCAGATGATGAAATCACTAGGATGGGATTCTTTGGAACGTCGAAGACTGATAAATCAAACCTGCATGTTCTATAAAATCTATAGGGGCCTTGTTGGGATCTCGCTAACATCCGAGATAATGCAAGTTACCAGACCATCAAGGTACCCAAATTGTGTACCGTTCCAACAGATTTGCACCCTGAATCACACATACAAATATTCCTTCTATCCCAGAACTATCAGAACTTGGAACAATATGAACTTACCTCAAATCCCTAACTCTTTAGATGATTTCAAGGCCAATGCGTCCTTATATATTTAAAGACAGTAGAGCTTTTATTTATGCGGTGTATATTAATTTTAATTATTTATTTAAGAAATATTAATGTGTTATAATCAATGTTATTATGTATTGTTATTGTCATCACTATTTTGATACTTTTAAATATAGCTATAAGTTATATACTGTGAAAACTCCTGGTATAGTTTTAACTGTTTTAGGAGTAAACCTATTAAAGCATTAAAGCAAAAGTACTTATGAGGAATTTGAAGGATGAGAGGCCAGAGTGGAATCTAACAGTGACGTTTGTCTAGCATTTCTTGCAGTTGTTTACAGAATGACTGTTTCCCTAAAATTTGTAAACAAACGATGTAAACAAAATCAAAATCAAATTGTTTTACCTCGAATGTTTTCCCTTCTCCCAACCTAATATTTATAATCCATCGACGCTTTAAGGCTTTTTCTTTTGGAAATTGATGAAAAGAAATGATAACTGCTGCTTTGATCTATTATTTTGGCACAAAGGCACACAACAATTATCTCGGTTCGGCATGATTGCAAAGGTGACCTTACCAAGCGTGACCTCGCTTTCATGATAAATTAGGTAATGAATAATTCAAGATGGCGGCTCCGTGATAAAGGCGAATCGGCTGATAGTTTCTCCCGGGGAAATTTGATGTTCTTAAAACATATTTTTGCCCGAGAATGCTATACTTTGAATTCCACGGAAAGCAATGATGATGATTTTATTGATAATTTGTTCATTGTAATGTATTTTTTTTAGAAAGTGAATACAAAACACAGTTCCTCAGTATTTTAAAAGTTTCATACCATATCTCGGAATGATTCTCAAGTGATGTCAACAATTTGTGCTAATCCTTTCACTTCCAAGATCTAAATATCTAGTCCCTGCACTATTCTCCATGTGTTTCTTATGATCTAGTTCTGAGAATTTGATGGTAAATCAAGCAATTTCCTATCGTTGATATTTTTCCTTCTTCTCATTATCTTCTACCTTAGATGTATATTATATTTTAAAGAGAACTTCCTTGTTGGTCACTCCTGAATAGGTTGAAAGTAATATTTCTAATACAGAACTCTCTGACTGACATGAGTACTAGGCACTAAATCTTGGTCCAGAGAGTAAATACATAATTATTACACGACTCGGGTAGTCAGAGGGCCAATAACTAAAATCAGCCAATCAAAATGCTCTATTGCCGGTAAATATTCTCTCAGTATTGGACCGGGCACTGTCCCGAATGGTCCCGAATGATACCACACTTGTGTCCCTTTGAACTTCAGTCGTATAATAAATCTCTTATTAACAAAGCTTGCTCGGGACCGTACTGGAAGAATATCGGCCCTCGGTCTTTTTTGTACGGACCTCGCTGCGCTCGGTCCGTACTGTCAAGACCTCGGGCCGATATTCTCCCAGTACGGCCCTCGCGCTTGGTTAATAAGATATATATATATATATTTGACCTCAAACATGGACATGTGATCAGGTTGTTATCTGGTCTACATTCCATGCTAAACAACTCTTCACATAAATTCATCATTCTTCTTCTTCTTCCAATTTTAAAATTTCGTTTCCAAGGCAGTGTGGCCGAGTGGTCATCGCAATCCGCCGCTCCCGGATTCGAGTCCCGCCCTGACCACTACCTGGATTTGTTTCACGGTAGCTCCGAGTTCAAATCCTCGGCCATGCTTGTAAATAGCCAACTGATTTGCCTTCGGCCAGTTGGGATTCTTAATAGTGTCATGTTCAATTTGAATTATTTGTTTCAGTTGTTTGTATGCGGACCACAATGAGAAATACTGGTTCTGCGAGTAATTGTGTCATCCAATAAAAGTCATTATTTATTTGATTTCATTTCATATTATTTAAATTTGTCATTATCTTAATAAGCAGTTTCTTAGAAATCGACCTTGAAATAAAAGCTAGCGCTAAGAAGTCACGACGTTTCGACCTCTCTGAGGTCATTTTCAAGTGAGTAAGTTTTCCAAATCAGCATAAATATGTTGAAGCAAGTTGAAGGAGATAAAATGTGGCGAACGCTAAAATATGTGAAAAAGTGTAAACAATATACAATCGAAGGGAATAAAAATATAAAGGAATAAAAGAATAAAATAATCGTAACACGAATTGTTCTAAACAAATAGTTTGGCGCGAATTGAATCGCACTGTTTGTTTAGCGTTGGTTTCAGTTCTTTGATAAAAAACATTTCAAAAGCAAGACAGTCAAATTTGTTCTGACACTTCCTTAAGATTCGAAAACTCTGTGTGATATCTTCTGGCTCCATGTCGTGCTGCTCTCTAAGGTGGCGTCCGATTGCCGATCCTTTGTGTTCTTGAATTCGTTGGTGTAAGTGTCGGCACGTGTAGCCGACATAGCCTGCACGTGTAGCCGACATAGCCTGCATCACACAGGCCACACTGAAATGAATACACCACGCATTGTTGACTCACAGGAGGTGGTTTGTCTTCCCTGACCCTAATTTCATTCTTGATCTTTTTACTTGTATAAACTGGGCTAATATCTACGTTGATCTTCCGACTGAGGTCAGCCAACTGTTTTCGTACTACACTTGCAGATTTCTGGTCCTTGTAGGGCAACACGATTCTGACTGGGGCTTCTCTTTTATCAGCCATTCGGGTATGTGAATCCTCAGACACTTTTGATTCAACGAATCTGCGAATGGTTGACTGCACAAGGTCGTCAGGATAGCGCAGTCGGGAGAAGATCTCTTTAAGGTGTTCCAACGCTAAACAAACAGTGCGATTCAATTCGCGCCAAACTATTTGTTTAGACCAATTCATGCTACGATTATTTTATTATTTTATTCCTTTATTCTTTTATTCTCTTCCCTTGTATACTGTTTACACTTTTTCACATATTTTAGCGTTAACCACATTTTATCGTCTTCAACTTGCTTCAACATATTTATGCTGATTTGGAAACCTTACTCACTTGAAAATGACCTCAGAGAGGTCGATACGTCGTGACTTCTTAGCGCTAGCTTTTATTTCAAAGTAAATTTGTAATTATCATGTCATTAAGTCAACCCTTTAACTCCCGTGAGTGACCAGGGAAGAATTTCTCCTTACTATATAAATACAATATTGTACAGACAAGTGATGAGAATTAAAAAAAATATATCAATTATAAGATTACCAAACTAACAAAATGAGAATCAGTTGGCAGATAGTTAGGAGAATTACTAGTGAGATCTTGGGAGTTAGATTCCTTTTCTTAGAAAAAGTGGACCTCCTGATAAAAATCCTCTATAAATGGAAAGATGCAGACAAGGAACAAAGTTTACCTTACTATATCCTTACTTAGTTCATCTGGTTTTCCAAAAAATGAGAAAAATCCTTAATTGCCCTACAGAAAAAGTTCAACTTTAGTGTGTGAGCCGGGTAACGTCTGCCAAAATGATGATTGTTGATTTATTCCTTATCATGTGTAGAGGGTCACAGAGCAAAGTCGATTGAATCAGTCGATTACAATTGAGTTTGATAATCATTAAAAATTTGATCATAAAGTAACCGTACTTTGTGGCTTTTATGAGATTATTATTGATCTGGGAAGAGATTTTCCAAATTTTGATGAGGGGTTCATTGCCTAAAAAAATTTCAACCCTCTCTGTCAAAATATGTCCCAACCCTTGAGCGTCCAATTGAGAAAGTGATGAAATATTTGCCTTGCGGCAACTCGGACACTTTTCAAAAGCAAACCAAGCATATGGCCATCAGTGCCTTCTGACCTATTCTTTAAAACTCCTAGTTTATGGAACATTGGAATTCGACATCTGAATTGATGTTTGAATCCTCACGGAGTCTCCTTTTTGAGTTAATATTTTAGAGTATACAGTGGTATTTTGCTCACACCAGTCAGATCGCCACATTAGGGTGTGTATCATGCACCAATCAGACTGCAGCATTCGGGTATATCACAGCGTTTGGATATCTCCCACCAATCAGAGCATTTAAGTATTGCTTTCTTGCCACCGAGGTCAAGTACACACGGTGCCGTGCATAAAGAGAGACATTTCCAGAAATTTTGGACTCATTTGGTAGTGGTTTAAAGCCTTTGGGTGAGCCTCGTCGATTAAGGCCGAGATTTATCGGGATATGAAAGATTGGCAGGCATTTTTTGTATCTTTTTAAGTTAAAACGTGTTTTAATTTGTTGCCTGTGAGTTAATCACTATTTTATGATCACATCTACATGCTACAGGAGAATTGAAAACCAGACCATGGTAGTGTAAATCAAGTATTCATTTTTAGTTTTCCCTTTCACATTTTAAACATTTAGTCAATTTCCTGCGTTCAAATTTCCCATTCTAATTCATTTTAGTTCCCTACTGGTAAACTAAATAGATCTAACGGCTGAATTTCAGGTTTCAGTTTCTCTCGCTATCAATTCAGCATATTGTTTACAAAAGCACGCAAAAATGTACTATTTGATTAAAAAAAAGTGAAAAATGTCTATGCAAGGAAATAATATTGTCAATTTTAGGTTAATGTGCAGGAAGAAGAATTTTGTGTAGGATCAGTCGCTATTCTGTTCCTTCTCTGTCTCATTGTTGTCCTCCTCAAGTTTTTCCTTCTCTGTCCTGTTGTTATCCTGCTCGAGTTCTTCTTTCTCCCTGAAGCAAACATTATACATTTCTCACAATTTCAACAGATTTCCCATATTCTACCTCAATGTCACTGGCTATGATTTTGTAAAATTCCAAATGTTTGTCGACCATATCATGATTGATACGAAAGTCTCTTTTTAATCGTTATTCAGTTGTTATCTCGGTTTTTTTTTTTCAAAATAAAGTTAACTTTTTTAGAGTCAGCTTAAGTTTCACAAATTACCTTCATCGTCATTGCATCTAGCTAGGCATCGACCATGAACGATTATTTTTGAATATCTTCCATACAAAAGAAACTCTAATCTTAGAAAGCATTTTAACAAAATCTTCCCGCTCCGAACACTAGATGAAATAATCTTTCTTCTTCTTGAAAGACAAAGAAAAAACAAACTAACAAGCGAACAAAAACAAACGAAAAAAACAAACAAATGAAAACTGGCTAGTAGTTGGTCAACTGAACTATTTAATTGTGCTTATCTGTTAATCATGTACAGATCATTGCTTGTTATAATCAGACTTACCCTTTTTCCATGAAGTCAAATGTCACGTTATCCCCCATAAGCACAAACGGAGCCCATTGGGAAGGTTTGGGAAAGCCGTTGCTTCTCAACCATTGAACGGCCTGGTGAAGAGATTCACTTGCACTTTCTCCACGAACAAGGTGTCTATAGAAATGTTTCATGAGCTTCGCCGTTGCTTTGTCTTCGATAGCCCACGATGCTACCAACACTGAACGAGCACCGGACGCTAAGAATGCTCGAGCGATTCCAATAACTCCTTCCTTTTTAACCAATCCACGCCCACTGTGACAACAGCTGAGTACTACCAGTTTAGCTCGCACTTGAACTCCTCCAATGTCGGACATTGTCAGGAGGTATTCGTCCTCATGTGGAAAAATGTTTGTAGTAGATTGAGGAGAGAGGGCAATCTCTCCTCTTTCGGCATTTCCATGTGCAGCAAGATGTATCAGACTCACTGAGGGTATTGCTTGAAGTACCGCCTGCCTTGTCGCGCGACTTCCTGACAAAGGCTGAACGCCCAGCAGTCGACCAATCATCTCTGCTTCCTTACGTGCACAGAGCAATGGGGTAATATCAATGAGCCGTCCATTGTAATGCACTTTGCCAACCTTAGGATCACCCACAACTAGTGCACCCGTTAGACTATGATAGTCCGCTGGACATTTCTGAATAAGTCGGAGAGTCGTCAGAGAGGGGATGATGCGTATTCTGTACTTCTCCGACAAAGACTTTCCGGCTGGCTCATCACACAAGGCAGCAAATGGGACTCGGTACAAGAATCGATCCGGTACAATGATGACTTCAGGCTCCGTAAGTAAATCTGCCACAGGTGCGACGATCCATTTGTAGCACAACTGATGAGTTCTCTCGGTATCTTTGGTTTCGTCACCTCGCAAATTTGCTCGGCTCCCTACATGAAGAGATGTCGTCACGTTGTTATACAAGGATCGATCTTCGCAGTTCGCTGCGGGTAAAACGCCAAAGCCGGCGGCGCTCTTTTTGAAAATTCCTTCCACTTCACAAACTTGCTCAGCAATGAGCGTGCTGTCTTTCACTTCACCTGTTTTTCGAAAGTAAATGCCTCCACTTGCTTTCAATACCCAGAGAAGAACTTGCCGCTCCCTGTACGAAATGTACAAAAAAACACAGTTACTTTCTCTTTTCACAATGTTTTCAATCCCAAACCATGATTGTGGATCAGCAGAGATGTAGTTTTCCAGGGAGTACTTGTCTGCCATGAGTTCTGCGAGAACTCTTGCTCGTCCCAGCTCCTCAATATAGAGAGCATCTCGAAATTTTCCAACGCTGCAAAGCATGTGAGTGAGTAACTGGTAGGGATAAGTACCGCGTTCCTCTAACAGAGAAATTTCAAATTCACTGTTCCCTTTCAGAAAAGTCCTGATTTGTTCATATTTTTCAATACATTGAAGAAGATGTTCCTTTGCCTTCACAACCTTTGACTGCGATACCTTTGACAGTGTAATGCCGAGAAGGCTTTCAAACTCAGTCATTTTATGTCCAATTTGGCTGCTTGTGGAATACGCTTTCTCTAAATAATCTTCTGCCCTGCCACATTCACCAAGCGATTGGTTTAGATTTCCAAGGTTCGTGTAAATCATGGCTTCGGCCTTTCTATCGCCACGTTCTCCACTGATGGTAAGCGCCTTCTCATAATATTCTTTTGCCTTCTGATAGTCATTCACAGAAGCAAAGACAGTCGCCAAATTTGCAGTAGCTTTGGCTTCCAGTTCTCTGTGACCAATCGTTAAACTGACACTGAACGCTTTGTCGAAATGTTCTTTAGCTTGCCGATTTTTTCGAAGTTCAAAATAAACACATCCAAGATGCAAGTATATTGAACCTTCTCCTGATCTGTCGCCAATTTCTATCGCGATAGCAAGTGCTTTCTCGTGATATTCTTTAGCCTTCTCATATTCGCCAAGAGACTGAAAAACAAGTCCGAGGTCCTCGTAACTTGATCCTTCTCCTGATCTGTCGCCAATTTCTATCGCAAAGGCAAGTGCTTTCTCGAAATAGTTTTTAGCCTTCTGAAACTCGCCAAGGTCATAAAATACTGCTCCGAGTTTCCCGTTAATTCTTCCTTCCCCTTGTCTGTCGCCAATTTCTATCGCGATGGAAAGTGCTTTCTCGTGATATTCTCTGGCCTTCTGAAATTCGCTAAGGTCATAAAACAATGCTCCGATTTTCCCGTTAATTCTTCCTTCTCCTTTTCTGTCGCCAATTTCTATCGCAATGGCAAGTGCTTTCTCGTAATATTCTTTAGCCTTCTGATATTCACCAAAGTAATGAAACACAAGTGCGAGGTTCCCACAACTTACTCCTTCTCCTTGTCTGTCGCCAATTTCTATCGCAATGGCAAGTGCTTTCTCATAATATTCTCCAGCCTTATCAAATTCGCCAAGGTAAAGAAACGCAAGCCCGAGATTCCCGTTACTTTTTTCTTCTCCTTGTCTGTTGCCAATTTCTATCGCGATAACAAGTGCTTTCTCGTGATATTCTGTAGCCTTCCGATACTCGCCAAGGCAGCAAAACACTGGTCCGAGTTTTCCGTTAATTTCTCCTTCTCCCTTTCTGTCGCCAATTTCTATCGCAATGGCAAGTGCTTTCTCGTAATATTCTTCAGCCTTCCGATATTCGGCAAGGTGGTAAAACACTGCTCCGAGATTTCCGTTAATTCCTCCTTCTGCTTGTCTGTTGCCAATTTCTATCGCAATGGCAAGTGCTTTCTCGTGATATTCTTTAGCCTTTCGATATTCGCTAAGGGAATGGGACACAAGTCCAAGGCCACCATTACTTACTCCTTCTGCTTGTCTGTCGCCAATTTCTATCGCGATGGCAAGTGCTTTCTCGTGATATTCTTTAGCCTTTTGATATTCGCCAAAGGAAACAAACACATCTCCAAGGTTTCCGCTAGTTCTTCCTTCTTCTTGTCTGTTGCCAATTTTATTATCGCGATGGTAAGTGCTTTTTCATGATATTCTTTAGCCTTCTGATATTCGCCAAGGGAATGAAACACAAGTCCGAGGTTTCCACTACTTGCTCCTTCTCCATGTCTGTTGCCAATTTCTATCGCGATGGCAAGGGCTTTCTCGTGATATTCTTTAGCCTTCTGATATTCGCTAAGGGAATGAGACACAAGTCCAAGGCCACCATTACTTACTCCTTCTGCTTGTCTGTTGCCAATTTCTATCGCGACGGCAAGTGCTTTCTCGTGATATTCTTTAGCCTTCTGATATTCGCTAAGGGAATGAGACACAAGTCCAAGGCCACCATTACTTACTCCTTCTGCTTGTCTGTCGCCAATTTCTATCGCGATGGCAAGTGCTTTCTCGTGATATTCTTTAGCCTTCTGATATTCGCTAAGGGAATGAGACACAAGTCCAAGGCCACCATTACTTACTCCTTCTCCTTGTCTGTCGCCAATTTCTATCGCAATGGCAAGTGCTTTCTCATAATATTCTCTAGCCCTCTGATATTCGCTAAGGGAATGAGACACAAGTCCAAGGCCACCATTACTTACTCCTTCTGCTTGTCTGTCGCCAATTTCTATCTCGATGGCAAGTGCTTTCTCATAATATTCTTTAGCCTTCTGATATTCGCCAAGGGAAGAAAACACTGCTCCGAGTTTCCCGTTAAATCTTCCTTCCCCTTGTCTGTCGCCAATTTCTATCGCGATGGCAAGTGCTTTCTCGTGATATTCTCTGGCCTTCTGAAACTCGCCAAGGTAATAAAACACATTTCCGAGGTGTCCATTACTTGTTCCTTCTCCTTTTCTGTCGCCCGTCTCTATCGCGATGGCAAGTGCTTTCTCGTGATATTCTTTAGCCTTCTGATATTCGCTAAGGGAATGAGACACAAGACCAAGGCCACCATTACTTACTCCTTCTCCTTGTCTGTCGCCAATTTCTATCGCAATGGCAAGTGCTTTCTCATAATATTCTCTAGCCTTCTGATATTCGCTAAGGGAAGTAAACGCTGCTCCGAGGTTGTTATTAATTCTTCCTTCTCCTTGCCTGTCACCAATTTCTTTTGTTATGGCAAGTGCTTTCTGGTAGTGTTTTTTTTGACATCTGTAATGCACCTAGGCAGCTACATACGTTTCCAAGTCTTCCGTGAGCCACAGCTTCTTCTTTTTTGTGACCAATCGTTTTCGTGATGGTGCGTGCGCTTTTAAAGAGTTGCTTTGCCTCTACAAAGCGGCTTTTTGCTGTATATTTGTCTCCCAGTTGGATGGCTTGTATTCCAGCGTTGTGAAGCGTTTCAAGAAGTTTATTAGCATGCCTCTCCGCATTTCTGTTACCACAGATGGCGTAGTACGCATTGAATAATACATCGGAGATATCAAGGTGAAAATGAGAGTTAAGGTTTTGAAGTAGAATTGCACATTCATTACATAACTCAGTCGCTCGTAGGCCACGATCAGTCTTGAGAAGAAATGTGGCGACATCTAGACCTATCTGGACTGATTTAAGCATCTCTGCTGGATTATTCATAACGGCTCTCTCCTGTTTGTTGTCCTGAAAAAGAATCAACAAAAACGGAAGCTTAAGAGGCTGTCTCTCCGTAATTCCACCTGGTCAATTTCGCGTCAAAAATAATTTTGCCTGAAACACTGTCAACAGAGGGACTTTTCCTAGGAAAGAACTAAATTAGATTTGTTTTGATTCGAAATAATCTTCAGACTGCATGAGGGGCCATAATTATTTCCCAGTCCGTAGGGACCGTCGCAACGTCTCGAAAATTGAAAAATAGGCATATTTTGTAACATTGTAAAATATTTGATTCGCACAGTTGAGCCACGAAATTTGTATCAGATTGCTTAAAAACCTTTTTAGTTTGCCAAGAAAGTTAAAATTTCCCCTCTGAATATATTCGAAAAGACGAATTTGAGCATATTCCGACCACTATAGATTGCCAACGGCCGATGGCTGTAAATAACCTTAATTTAGACGTTAAGTTTTGGGACTTGGGACCTGGTTTACAACTCTATCCTACACAGCCGTTAAGTTTAGACCTTTATAAGCAAAAACATTCAAAAATCCCCGTACGAATTCGACTTTTCAAAAGTTATGACCGTTTGATTCAGCACATTTAAGAGCATTCGTCAGTTTTTCATCTACACCAAAATCGAACCACTGGAGCAGATTTCGTCATAAATACAGCTTACCCGCTTTGCAGCCCGACTTCATGTCTAACTTAACTTCAGAAATTTTCTAATAACCAAATTGGTGAAGTCCATGACAACCTCAACAAATAGCCAGGTGTTGCCTTCGAAAAGTGGGCGGCATCCATCGTTTTCGTGGTATCAAAACAAATGTCGGAATTATGGCCATATTTCGCCGCGGTTAATCGTTCATTTAACATCGCTTCAGAGCTGAATCTTTCCACAGGAAGATAGCCCCGAAGATTTCTGGATGTTGTACAACAATTCGTTTTGATGGTCTTTGCTGTAAAAACTTAACACAGCAGCTGACGTATCGGCAGGGTTCGCGCAACTCCTCCGAATAGTGGACGAGCTTGATCAAATTTGGCTCGCAAAGAACGTGGCAGACGAACTGCGGAGGTTCCTCAACGAGGGTAAAAAACCCACTACTAGAGTCACTGCGAGGAAGATGAGAGCGAATGTCCCGGCCACTGTCGTAAGTTTGGTCCAAGCGATCCAAACGATCCAGATTTCCAGGAACGATACTCACATCAACTCACGCTTCTCTGCTGCCAATGCGACGAGGTCACCTCCGCTTTGCAGAAGACGCAACAGATTGCTAGTTGAACCAGCTGCCACATGGCCTCCATGTGGCATCACGGTACGTCTCTTACGACGAAATCACAACAGTTGTTTTGGTGCGAGCTTTGGCCCAAATGTTAATCAAGTTCCAAAATAGTGAATTCTGACATCTAACGCACCTCAACATTTGTGTAGATCTTATTTTAATTTGAACCCTGCTCCACATTTCAGGGATGGGTGGGAAGGTGAGATAGATAGACTGAAGCGGTTGCCAGAGGCGCCTGATATGCTGACGTCTGTTCTCAACCTTACACTGCACCCGTAATTCAGCCTCTGGGCTGCAAGTGGTCAGATATAAACTATATTACTATATTACCATTACAATACCTGATTGGTAAGATAAAATTTACATAAAAATCATGTTTACGGGGACCTATTGGAACGAGTTCTGCAAAGATAGTATTAATTTCCCTCGACATGTCGAGATGAACTGCATATCTGGTATTTAGCTGCTTTTTCCGGCCGGTGTGCAGCGGGTACTGGCAAGTGCGACGTGGTCGCCAGTTTTTGCCCATGTTTCCTCTATGCTTTTCGCAGAACCAAAGTTGTTCAAGTTGATCAGGGGAAAGGTCATGTGGCAACCCTGACCTGTTAACGACAAGCTCATATTCTTGTACCTTTCCACTGAGCTGACCTAGGTGACATGTTTGTAGATGATCACTGATGTCACCTCTACATTCTGAAAGCTTTATTAACCCCACTAAAGACTCACTACAGACTGAAGCATCTGTGGTTTCGAAAAAGCACTTACATACCATACTACACTTGCAGGACTTCCAGAAAAAAAAAATGGGCCAGCGGGTTCACCCGCAGTGGTCAATGCGGACTTCTGTGAAGACAGCACTGTTACTGTGCGCGATAGTACAATCGTTCAGCTCCAAATTTTAGCCCTCAAACCTCGAAACATGGACTTGTGGAGTGCTATGACTGATTCTTGAAGAAAATGCAGCTACAATTCAAAGTTTCAACAGGACATTAAGCGCGACACATGGCTTTGGTTTCGAGTTTAGTTCGCAACAGTGAGTTAGAGAAGAGTGTCGGTAGATACCGACCGCTGAAGTTTAAAGTTATTTGCTGGAGTTATTATTAAGTTCACCAGTTTGTGGAGCGAGGCCTAGGAACATCTGAAATTAAACATAAACCCAAGATGCATCGAAGGTAAACTGTATTTATGACGAAATCTGCTCCAGTGGTTCGATTTTGGTGTAGGTGAAAAAATGGCGAATGCTCGTTCACGGCTGTGTAGGATAGAGTTGTCAACTAGGTCCCAAGTTCCAAAACTTAACGTCTAAATTAAGGTTATTCACGGACATCGACCGATGGCAATTTATAGTGGTCAGAATATGCTCAAATTCGTCTTTTCAAATATATTCACAGGAGAAATTCTAACATTCTTGACAAACTAAAAAGGTTTTTAAGCAATCTGATATAAATTCCGTGGCTCAACCATAGTTAGTAGAGGGGCACTGTGCGAATCAAATATTTTACAATGTTACAAAATATGTCTACTTTTCCATTTTCGAGACATTGCGACGGTCCCTACGGACTGGGAAATAATTTTGGCCCCTAATGCAATCAGAAGTTTATTTCGAATAGGACCAAATCTAATTCACTTCTTTCCTAGTTGACAGAGTTTCAGGAAAAATTATTTTTGACGCGAAATTGACCGGGTGGAAGTAACAGAGGCAGCTTCTTAAAAAGTAAACCTGATAAATCTTGGGATACTTTATAAAAAATAAGCTGTTTTAAAGGGAAGTCATCGTGTTTTCCTTTTCACCAATGTCAGAGGGCAACATTCCTTCTTCAGTATTTTATTTCAAACCAATCACAAGTACATCAGCTGGCCAGTTGAGTTCAAGTAATCGTGCGCGTGGAGCAGAATTGTGTGTAGCTATCAAAAAAGTGTTATGCTTGGATTCAATATATCACATGCCACACAATTAGTTATCTCTGAATCTGGTCGCAATTTACTGCTTGAAAATGACTTTCCCTGAGAGTTTCAAAGTGAGCGGTAAAAATCGGAAAACAATTGAATTCAACTCAATTCGTATTTATTGAGCAAGCAATTGGAAACATTTTGAAATTCTACTGATCTATTGATAGGACGGGTTAGAATGAGACGACTTTAGTGGGTGCCTTCCACGCGTCGCGAGTGTATATTGATTAGACGGGATGAGACGATTTTAGCTGATGCCTTCCACGCGCTGCGAGTGTCTCGCGCGTGTCTTCGCCGAGTTCACGCCTCTACAACTCGCTTAGCTGCCTTGCAGCTGAAACAGAAATTTCTTGAATGACGGTTTCAGTTAAGGAAAACAGTTTCCTCGGACTTTTTGATTAAAATAACGGCAATTATGTTATTCGAGTAAATCAGTTTTTAAGATATACTTTGACTTACCTCGAAGAAAACTATTTCTGTTATTTTAATCGGGAGGGACGGTGCAATCGCAAGCCGTTCCTTATTTCATTGCGAACAAGCAATAGCGGAACAATTTCAGTTGTTTTATAAAGGAGGCTTTTTCTTCCTCACTCATCTTGCATACGCCCTTGTCACTCGCTTCGGCTGAGTGAGTAGCTGAAGTCGAAATGTTCTTTACTGGATCAGTTTTTCAGCTTAGAATTGAAAAATGTTTGAGTGAAGGAAGTGCATTTCAACCTTCAATAACTGAAATGTTAAAGTGGATGACATGTTCTAATTTTTTTTATCTCTTTCATCATATTAATGTCCAACTTAAAATTATACTAAGATGAGAAAAAACATATTCTCATACATCATAGTGACTTTACCCCCATGTTAATATTTGTTATCGCAGTTAGGAGGGTCAACTTGATGGAGGTAGGTTTTCTTCTTAACAAATGGTAAACACCACAGCGTACACTATTTAAACAATAGAGTGTTTCTGTCGAGGAACTATCGGCTGATAGTTGCCCCGCGGAAATTTGATGTTCTTAAAACAAATATTTTCCTGAGATGCGAAGCTTCGAGGGCAAATATGCTAGTTTTAAGAATATCAAATTTCCAAGGGGCAACTATCAGACCGATAGTTCCGAGACATAAACACTCTATTGTTTTTATTGTTCAACACTAAATTTTCTTCCGCGCCTACAGCTTGTCACAAATTTCAATAATTCGCAACCTTACATTGGCTAAATAATACGTTATACCTGTCAGAATTGGAAAGTCACAGTTTTTCCGATCTGCCTAACTTTGCGGCCGTCAAACTATTCAGAAGTTTTTCATGGATGAGTACTATCAATTTAGGTACTTTCCGCGGACGGGCGCTATCCATCCGGGTTTTTTCCGCGGGCGGGCACTATGGGCTCATAGTGTCTCTCCACGGATGAACACTATCGCGTCACGGGATCGATTTAAACCAATAAGAGCCGGAGAAAATTTAGTGGTGAACGATAACGAATTATGGATGCACACGGGAGGTTGCAAAGCACGAGAGAAGCATAAGAGTCGTGCGAGGCGATAGCCGAGAGCGACTCTAGCTTCTGGAGTGTTTAACAAACCTCTCAAGTGCATCCATAACACAATAGTAAACACTCTGGCGTTTACCATTTGTTTTATAACATAACATTGATACACTGTAGCAAAAATATTTTTCTTTTATTTAACAAATCTTAGGTGACCAGAAAAAAACAAGCGCGCGCGGAAAACTAGTCTTTGCATTTGCTTACGTCAGCAGCTTACACCCATGGGTAAATGATTGACGCTGAACTGACCAATCAGAGCGCGAGCTTTTCTTCGATTATGTTATAAATTGATATGGTTTGGTACAGTGAATTTTGAAAGCTCTTGCAGCCACGCAAAACTTTTATTTATACTTGATATTTCTGTACTTTATTGCAAGATCATACGACAGCTGTCAAACTGACTTTCAAAAGGACGCTGGCAAATTAAAGTGCTCACATGTGAAACGTGATTCAAAGTGGTAATCGAACTGAGTGGAGTGTAATTTGGCATGAAATCATACGTGATATTTCAAAATGTAACGAGCGCACAGCTCGAGTTTGGTTTGAATTTCAGACCAAAATTGCAAAACAGTAGATCAATAGCCATTTTATTACATCTGTTTTGAAGTCGAAGAAATTCAGTCACTTGATACAAGTTTCTTTGAGTCTGTACAAATAGTTTATTGATCTTCTATATTGAGCCGGTTTGTAAAAAAGTGCAAAACTTGTCTCTCATTTTCCTGTAATTTGAACGGTTTCTTTAAACAAGCGTTGAATTTTGATCAGTTATTTGGTTTAGGAAAGCTATCTCAAGGACCAAGAAAAAGATGCGATTTAGAGAATAATTGTGCAATTTCTGAATAAACGCACCGGTGAGAGCTAATCAGATGTCAGGGATCACAGGTGCTTTCAAAATGGATGTAAGATAGGCTAAAATCAATGATATGCAACGCGTGAATTTACAGAAAGGCGTGAAGCGTGAATTTTTCTAAAATTCGTGCATGAAACAGGATCAGGACCCCTCCACAAACCAGGGTCCTAATGACCATTACCCTGCTATTATTTCCATCGTGGTTTCATGTAGAATCCAGGAAAATGAAAATATCTTAAATCCATCCGGAGATATCCATCCACGCGATTTAGATTTGTTTTTGCGAGGTGGAAAAATTTGATGGACACAAACCCAACGAAAAAAAAAAAAAAAATTACACAAACATATAATTAAACGGAGTATGATACCATTCAATTGTGTCCGGATGAGAAGCTTCGTGCTGGTATTTTTAAATGTGTGGTCCACGAAGATAAAGCCGGTTTTTCAGGTTTAGAAACACGATTTATTGATTAGAGATATACGAAATACAAACATATAACTGTTATCAATGATTACAAAACTGTAAAAATTTTGATTTTTTAAATGCAGCATAAAGTTGGGCAAAGAACAAAGATTCTTCCCACTCACTCGTTTTAGTATAATTTCAGAGATGAGCAAAGAGTTTCCAGCTATCGGATTGCTCGAGCAGTTTCTTAGATGACGCTATATAAACCGCTCCACGCGGTTTATATAAAATGTTAAAATAAAATGTTAATAAATGTTACTAAAATGTTGTGATTTTAGAAACTTCTCTGTTGTTCAGCTCTGAAATTAAACTAAAACAATTATTCGCCTCAGGTTCGGTGAATATTGTCGAATAATCCCCTCGACTTCGTCTTGGGGATTATTCGACGATATTCACCGAACCTGAGGCGAATAATTGTTAAATCAAAACGCTTTGTTTTCAGGGGAAGGAAAATATTTGCATGTTAATCAAAACCATTCGCATTACTCATTTACCAACCTCTCCAAATATTTTTTTCTGTTAACTCAATAACGTCGATTGTGTTCATAGAAAATGAAATTAAGGAAGCAAAAAAATATAGAAATTAAAACAAAAAAAAGAAAACCAACATGCTGCTCACCTTTGGAAACAGAACATGCCTTTTTTTTGTCAGATCCCGATGGTGTGATTAAAGCAAACAAAAGTAAGAAAATGACATGAGTCTTTGCCAGGTAAATAAATGTATATGCGTTACTCTACGGTTGGTAACAGGAAATCATCCAAATTAAAAAACAACCCAAAATGGACGAAAATTTTCTTCCCAGGTGTCCCATAATATTTATTAAATAGCATACGGGATCTTCTTCATTTCCATCATTACAGAAGAGATGAACATGTAGCTTCTCCTTACAATATCAATATACCAATGCAGCAATCAAGTGGTGAGAGAAAACAGACTCATCATTCAGAGAGTGTTATATCTATGATTAGCAAGTTTCAATCCTAAACGTTTTAGCTCATAGTATTTCTGAAATAAATATTTAGCCACTGCTTTTAAAAATGAAAAGATCTCTAGATATTAAAGAGACCAGAATCAAGAAACTAATGTCAAATTTTCTCCGCAAGGCAACGAAGAATAGATCGTTTTCACTCACGTGACCAAAACCCTGACAACTGTTGCTACGCCGCCATAATTGTGTACAGATATCGCATGCAAATCTACTGCGTCCTTTGAAAGAAGATGGTTTTGTGCTTGATTGTCACTTGTGAAAATAGAAGAAGAAGGGATAAAGGATTATATTTTGCCAAAGTACCTTCGATAATGGAAAATCAAGGAAAAGAAGCCAGAGAATTGTCAGCAGAAAGAAGATCGCGCTAGATTTCTGCTATTAGCAGAGACGATCTCACCGATACCATATTGGAAAACGATCGCATGTGCGAGAAACACTTTGTTTCTGGAAAGGCCGCAAAATCATGGGATAAATTTAACATTGACTGGGTCTCAACTCTTAATTTAGGACATAATAAGGAGACTGGCCGTACGGATCGAGAACAAACAGCTAAAACAAGTAAGAGGGCGAGGGAACGCGAATTGGTGAAGAAGCCGGCGTTTGCCAAGAGGGTGAAAGTACTAGAGTCTGAGAGGGAGGAGAAGTTTTTCAAATTTAGCGAATCGGGGCAGCAAAGTTTAGATTTAAACTTCGAAGGTAGCGAAGCAGAAAGTCTGGAGAAGCCCACAGAGAAAGGCACACAAACTGACTCAAGAGTGTTTGTTGACGTCGGCACGCAATCGGAAGAGTTTGACTACCATTTATCTTCGTCCACGCTTCTACGTAAAATAAAACGCTTGCAATATGCGAGCATGATTCAGCTAGTCCGGCCTTACAACCTACGCAATGAGTGGATAAAATTGTCCCCTCCTTTTCTGCTATAATCCAGATAGGGATCAAAGAGTCATTCATTCTCTACGAATGTCTCCCCTTGGCTAACACAACAAATTTGTTTGCGATTATGTGGCCTTTTACGCTGGCTATAAATCCCGAAACCATCTGATTGTAGACTTCCAAGCTTCAGAAAGCCTTAAACTGTTGTTGCGTGTAGAAGCTCGTCTCCAAAACCAGATAGAAAAGGAGATCTGTAGATTCAACTGAAGGCAAGCAGTCTGGTTGAAAATTCTTACTCTGAATAAGGACGGGATCGATTCCAATCGCCGAAATTTTTTCCAAATAACGCTGCCTTACTTCTTGGCGTATTCAGAAAGAGGAGGATGAATAGTGATAGCAGTATTGGTACTTAATTTTGCTTCCGTTGCTGTAGTATTAATTTTTACAGGCAGAAATTGTTGATGTGCTTATTATTTGCATATATAATATTACCCTAGGTTGTACACAAATATGGCGACCGGAAATGATGTGACATCACGTGAAAACGATCTATACAAAAGCTAGTATAAGATGAAATATGAAATTTATCGGTAAAAATGATCATCTTAAATACCAAAGGATGGATATTAAATTACAGCTTGCCCATAAGATATCCCAATAAATGTTGGAGCTCGCATATCATTGATAAGACTCTGGTGATTTTTAAATCACCAAAGTCTTACCGATTAAAAGATTGCGCTTCGTCCAATTTTTTAAAACCTTCAAGTTACAGATGTGAGGAACATGTTGCTTCTCTTTCCAATTCAGTGAACAAGCGGCGAGAAAACTTATCAGCTGAGGATGTTTTCCACACTCATTACCAAAATAATCTCCTTACTGACTAATAAGGTAAGCGATTTGAACACTCGAAAGGTAAGGAGACGCTTGAGCTGTAAAGAGAAACAATTTGTGAGGGAGCCGAGAGGAAGAATTTCTGATTATAAAATAAAATCAAAAGGTTAAGGTGACGCCACCTTAAATATTTTGCAATCAAATCAAAAATTGATTCGAGTTTGTCAGATTCTTTAGAATTATTGATAAATCTTTTATCCCTTGAATTTCCTCGAATTTTAACCCGGAAGATATTTATTTTGAAAGTGGAAAAAAATAATTATTACTTGATTTTTTCAGCTGTTAACCTTTTTCAAAATAAACACGCCATCTTTAGAGTCCTACTTGTTTAAGTGATGATACCGAAAGCCGTGATAAACAAAGATGAATGCAAGCAGCTCGTGTGAGAAAAAAGTAGTAAGTTCGATCGGTCGAAAACTTCACTTAAAAAGTCTGAGACAAGAGATTAATTAAATTCTGCAGTCGATAATCTCTTGGTCTCAGATGTATCGACATGACTTTCCGTTTCGCTTACAATACTCATTGAAAAACACTATGGTTCCTTCCTCAGTTTTACTTCAGCATTTGCTGTTCTTGAATTTGATTTCTGTTGCACCTGATCTGAGGGAGCGAAGAAATGTTTTTAAAAAATCGTGAAAGAAATGTAAGTTATTTTTTCCTTAATTCTTGCCTCTTACCCTTGAACAAGGAAGTGCGTCTTGTTCAGTATTCTGATCGTATGACTGAGGAAGCCGAGAGTAAGAAACTGAAATAACGCTTTCCCTGCAAAATAGAGATGAAGGACAATTATAACTTGTGTGAAAAAAAATAACAGCTTGATCGGTCTAAAAAAACTCGTTTACAAAACCTTTGACAGAACTACAATCCTTTCCAACTTCCCCGTAATTGAATTTAAAAAGAAAACATGGCATCTTTGTTCTTTTACGTCAGGATTTTCTTTTCTTGCATCTTGTGCTTGCCTTTACTCTTTCAGTCTCAGACTCTGACAGTAAAATATTGCGGTTTAACGTGCAACTTTTTCCTACACGTTATCAATATATTATTCAGCCAACAGTTTTGGCGTATAAAGAAACTTATCAACTGGAGGTTGTCAAATTGACGCAATACTTCATTCTCTAAATTAAAGTATTCAAGTATAGAAAATTATTGAGTATATTTAAGTGTAGAAAGGAGACTTAATAAAATCACGGAAGTCAAAGGCCTAGAGTTGAGTCAATCATTTTATTTTGCGGACTTTGATAAGTTTAGGTCAAGTTTTTAGGAACAACTCTTTGCCAAAAGCTAAGATTATTTCCAGGTTGAAATCCTCTGGCGGTAATTGTTCAGTTCAAAACATCTCAGTTTTGTAAAGCGAGAAAAGATTGTTTCTAGATTGATTTTTGACTACTAACCTCTTAAAAAAAGCGTGACTTCTTAAATATTCTTGTCGTATGATTAATGAAACCAAAAGTAAGAAACTGCAATAAAACTTCCTCTACAAAGCAAAGATAAATGCAAATAGCTATAATTAAATTGTAAAGAAATACGAGAAAATAAACTTGATAGAGGAAAAGAGATTCATAAACCAAAGAGGGAACAAACGAGTGTAATTAAGTTCGATTTGTAAAGAGCAAAAAAAAAAAAGAAGCTGTCTACGAACCTGAAAAACAATCGCTCTCCATCTTCTCAATAAATTAGATAGATAGGTAGATGGGTAGGTAGGTGTACTCAATAAATTGAGCGCACAAAATAAACTTATGACACAAAATAGACTTGTCCACCTTGAATTGATTTCAAATTTGGCAATACTGTGTATATATTCTGCGTTACGAACCACCGACGCTGAAAAACCTTAAGCTACTGAGGACGGCCAAGGTAACAACATTAGACGTGCCCAAACGGAGATTTTATGAGAAGCCTCCTGGTTAGCTCAATGGATAGAGCAAGCTGTTGCGGTGTCCCTGCCGGTTGGCGAAGCGATTAGATTAAATTAAATTGGAAGAATCATCTCTGCTCATGTGATGAAGGTTTTTCTCCAAAAAAATTTCGATTTTGAATGCCCCTACTTTACCTATATTTTTTTTCATCGGGAACACCAACAAAGGTCACCATCTTCTAAATCTTAACATTTGTTTTCCCGAAGATAAGTTACTCACGCGTGAGATTAACCTTTGTAACTTTTCAGGAGGTTTAAGTGCACATATTGTGAGGCATGTCTATTGGATTAAATTCTACAGGTGTTTTGATTGTTATCCAAACACTGGATAGGTATGATTGAAATGAATTTCAGTGACTCAACAAAGCAGAAGTACCGATTTTAATGCGAAAGAGATTTTATCTCCCTAAGATATGAAAATATTTTAAAACATAAGGGGAATTTATTCAGAACGACGTCCTTCTGTTGCAATAAATGACGTATCAGTTTATGAGTTAATATAAGAATGGTCTATGCAATTGAAAGCTGCTCTGATTGTAAAAGCGCGAAAATGTGTCATATAAAACTGATGAAATGTCACACTAACGCATCGGCACATTAACAATTAAATATCGTACTTACCACGACTCTAACCCTGAACCCTTTGTTGCTTTGTAAAGTGAAGCAGCCAAAGTTAAAATTTAAAACATTAGCAAATGTCTATTTTAGGCTCATAGACTTATCGCGAATCTCAGCCTACTCCTGAGGTGCTGGGATAGAGCACCCCCCCTTCCAACAACACGGCTTTTATACGCTGTTGATTAAATGACTTTACAGAGGTCGGGGGGTGGGGGTGAGAACTCGACCTTCGGTCTGGTTGGGATGTGCGATGAACTTCTTGAAGCCCTCAGATCATTTGCAGCGGTCTTACGACGCCCCCAAAAAACGGACTTCGCCACTGATACATCATAAAACCGTTTAAGTAGACGGCCACAAAGTTGTGTTACTCAAGAAAGTGTGTTAGACTCTCTAGAATGTTTTTTTTTCTTTTTAATTTTTTGGTTTACAAAAAGTAAACAAGGAGAATATAGAAGTTATCTATTTGCTAAACGAAAGCAACTTATTTACTTGCTTCCTTCGAAACTGAACTGGGATTAGTTTAGAAATGAGAAAATTGTTTACATTTCTTCCTGAAGATGTCCGGTTTCTTGACTTTGAAAAAACATCTAAAAGAAAAACTTCACAATTGCCTATGTGGTGAGCAAACAGAAGCCAAATTTTACTCCTCGCTTGATCTGTGGTTTTCAAGTTAAGGCTATACTTCAACTGGCACCATTTTTCAAAAATTAAAGGTGTTCGTGCCGTCGTGGAAATAGGGCAAGATGTTTAGTACTTAAAACTAACATTATTTTGCGATCTCAATCGAAGCAATCTGAGTCACTTAAGAAGAAAAAGTAGATTGCTTTTGATCTACATAACATCTTGATTGTTTTGTTTTGTCTTTTTGATATATGGGGGCAACACATTCTAGCAGAGTCACTTACAGTCGAACCTCGATTATCGGGACCTCGATTATATCCGGACTCTTCGATTATCCGGACTTTCTTCTCTGGTCCCAATTTCTTTCATGAATATTAATCAGTTGTGATCTTGAAAACTCAGAGTCGCAAAAAGTCCAATAATCCTTTCAAAAGACTGTTGAAACAGCGTATTATCCTATGCGCTTTTCAAAATTCGCAAGTGCGACGAGACAGAAATATTCTGATGCATTATCTGTAAATACATACAGGCTGTGTAGATATCACAATTAAAATGATGTTTTCTTTGCTGTATACCTTTTGTTTACATTTCTATCTCATTAATATTCATATTTTCGATTATTTTGACTCTCGATTACCTGGACCATTTACCGAGGTCCCGACGAGTCCGGATAATCGAGGTTCGACTGTACTTACAATATTGCTTCCAATACTAACCAGCAAAAGTTATTGATTAAAATCATAAACTGGATAATGGCCGTTCATTGTTTAGAAAAATTATCAAGAAATTGCAGCAAGTGGCTTTAAAATTTGTGTTCAAGAACTTTCATAGCCGGCGCTGTAACTCACATCTCAAACCACTTAAGGTGATTCTAGACACAGGGGACTCTACGGGAAATGGGGAGTACTGGATCGACCCTAAAAGCAATGGAAACAATGGAAACAATGAAAATGGTCTACTGTGACATAAAAACTGACGGAGGGAAGTTATTTATGAGAAAAACGTAGTTCTAAGACAATAGTTATTCAGTGCTTTGTTGAAATTGTGGTAACAAAAGTCAAATCTCATTTAGCATCATTAGCACTCATTTAGTACACCTAAAGGGAAATAACGTAAACAAGGCAAGCATCGGTCATGACAGTTTTCTGAAAGAAGAGTTTAAAGGTGCGATTCATTAATAAAAGCAAAAGCATATAGAAATGGAACGTATATTTACACAGAGGACCGTTTTACTTTAGGAAGCTGGCTTCTTGTTGCAAGCTTAGTAATGGACGGCTCCACTCCACCACAAATATGGACAACCGAGTCATCGATATCATACCGCGGAATCAGCAACTCTACCAACAACAAAATGGATATCAAAACGAGTGCCATGAAAGAACTCAGAACACACCTGTCTTCCACTTAATAATTTGGATATATCAAAAAAGTTGAAATGGTAAATTGGCCACCGTAACGATTACAAAAGCTGACGTTTAACGCTCGAAACGTCAGCTTTTGTAATTGTTACGGTGGCCAATTTACCATTTCAACTTTGTTGATATATCCAAGTTATTTCGTTACCCCCACCGACGCAGCCCCAAACAATTTCTTTCGAAACAATCAGCCTTTATTCATTTGTCTTTCACTTAGTTGAGATTCCACTGCAGCAAACAAAACGGGCGTACCTTTCAAGTGACTACGGTTGCCAACGCCCTCGGTGAAGCTGTGGTCTAGTACTTTAGCGGCCAGACAGACGTGCTTCTCGACTCATGTGGATCTTTTTGAAGAACGGAAGGTGACAACTCTGAGTTGGCCATCGAAGGACTGGGGAATAGAAAACGGACAGGAATATGTGGGATAATGGGGATACTCTGGTGCTAAGAGAGAAAAAAGATTGTATAAACACACTACATTTGTTTCGTTTAAGTATCACCGGTTATTTTTTGACAACTACTGATATTGTAATGATATGAAAAACGACGCCAATTCGACGACAGGAGATTTTTGGAAAATCTAAGTACGCTAAATGAATAGAAAAAGTGGAAAATTTTTCGATCGAGTGTCCAAGCAATGTTAAAATGCAAGATTTATCTTTATGGATTAAATTCCGACAGTCATCGGTATATTATTTTATCAGGAAATTAGTATGAATCATTATTACACGACTCGGGCAGTCGGAGGGCCAATAACTAAAATCAACCAATCAAAATGCTCTATTGCCGGTCAATATTCTCTCAGTATTGGACCGGGCACTGTCCCGAATGGTCCCGAATTATGTCGCACTTGTGTCCCTTGGAACTTCAGACGTATAATAAATCTATTATTAACCAAGCTTGCTCGGGACCGTACTGGAAGAATATCGGCCCTCGGTCTTTTTTGTAGGGACTTCGCTGCGCTCGGTCCGTACTGTCAAGACCTCGGGCCGATATTCTCCCAGTACGGCCCTCGCGCTTAGTTAATAAGATATATGTATTGTATCCTGTGATTGTTGCTGTAGTATCATGTCGTTGAGTAGTTACTGTTTACTTGCAGTTATTTCTGTCAATTTTAAGAACTTTCCATTATAATGATATACTGGCTGAAAAGAAGGTTAAAAGGACTTAAGGAAAAAGCGCGCTTTTAATTTACCTGTTTTCCGTACGAACAGGTAACGTGATAGTTTTATCTTTCATCATTTACGCACGCTTTGTATAAGCTGACTCTATCTATGTTACCTAATTTTTAATATTTTAAAAGTATGTTACCGTTTCTTACATATTTCTTAATTAAAATTTGTAAACTAATACGTAATACAACCTTTGGTTGCAATGTTTTTCATAAATAAACTATCTATCTATCTATCTATCTATCTATTTATTTATCTATCTATGTATCTATAACCAATGCTTTTTTTGGATAATCACATTCCAGGGCATCTACATGTTATACATCAACAAAGTTGAAATGGTAAATTGGCCACCGTAACGATTACAAAAGCTGACGTTTCGAGCGTTAGCCCTTCGTCGGAGCGAATAGTGGAATTGTGGGTTGTGTGTGTTTTTAAAGGCAGAAAATGGAGCTACGTTATTGGTGGGAACATGGCAACGAGAAAAACATGAATAAATTAGTGGAATGAAAAGCGTTCATTGATCCCTGTGGGATTTAGACTGTCGGTTTGAAAGATGAGCTTTTGTTCAAGATACATGTTATACATATCCAGCCGGGCACGACGGCCATAATGGAAGTTATGAGTTTGAAGGATGATATATTCCGTGTAATAAACAGTCTTATTACACGATTCGGGCAGTCAGAGGGCCAATAACTAAAATCAACCAATCAAAATGCTCTATTGCCGGTCCAATATTCTCTAAGTATTAGACCGGGCACTGTCCCGAATGGTCCCGAATGATACCGCACTTGTGTCCCTTTGAACTTCAGTCGTATAATAAATCTCTATTATTAACCAAGCTTGCTCGGGACCGTACTGGAAGAATATCGGCCCTCGATCTTTTTTGTAGGGACCTCGCTGCGCTCGGTCCGTACTGTCAAGACCTCGGGCCGATGTTCTCCCAGTACGGACCGAGCGCAGCGAGGTCCGTACAAAAAATACCTCGGGCCGATATTCTTCCAGTACGGCCCTCGCGCTTGATTAATAAGATATATTTATTAAACAGCAAGGTGATATTAAGATTTATTACATTCATTTTGAAATCACTGGTGGTCCCCGTAATCTGATTGGCTCTAATTGGTGCGATTTCTCCACGAGTCGCACCATTTTTTGCTCTAAATCACACATTTTACGCTTGACTGGGTTTTTGACACATGACGTCAAAGTCTTTCCGTTTTGCATACAAAATAAGATGTAAAAGCCTTTTTGGTCCTGCTTTTTATTTAAAAACCGGCTCAGTACTGCAACAATAAAATATTTAAATTTGAGCAAGTCCTGTATTTGGGCGATTTCAAAACGAATGTAATAAAGTGGTAATTGAACCTCGTTTTGTGCAATTTTGGTCTGAAATCATACTTGTGATTTGGAAATTGGAAATTGGAAATCACGCGTATGGTTTTAACCCAAATTGTATTCCACTCAGTTCAATTACCATTATTAATAATTTAATAGGAGTGTTCTGGGATGATTTTCTCTTAATAGCTTAGAAACCGTTTCCACGGAAACCGTCATAAACGTGAATTTTAACTGGTAAATTGCGCGTGCGCAAGAGCGAGTTGCAGGTATGATGTGATGAGTGGCGCTCGCTCGCTCGCTCGCTCGATTGGTCGATTCCTGTACACGTTTTTCTATTTTAGGTTTTTGAATGCATTTGATAGTTTTTGGCGAGTGATAAACAAACGAAATGGCGACCTTTGTTGCTAAGAATAGTGTTGGGGTGAAAAAGAAGCCAATGATAATGTTGAAAGAGTAAAAAAGTATACGTTTTTCGTTTGTGAATTAATTAAAGCTTACCCAATCTCCGAATATATTTCATTTATGGCATCAATACTTCTATTTTTAAATGTATACATCCAGGAAAATGATTGTGTCCGAAAAAGAAAACAAAGAAAACAAAGAAAGGAGGTTAAGCAAAACGCAAAATGCACTTGAGGGTGGTGGATTTGAACAACCTACGGCCACCATGAGAAGACAAGTACCGCCTTGCCTTTTACCGTAAGGCCACCGAAACACAATAATATCCTAGTGGGAAACTTTATCTAAATATAAATTTTACATTTAAAGCGCTGATCTTTTGGTAATTTCAACCGCGGGCTCAAAGGACTCGAGTCGCTGGTCGCCGATAGTCCGATTTCGAAGTGAACGTTGCTCACGGCCAACTGCTCGTAAAGTGACTTGTTTTAGGCTTGTTTGGTATTCCTGGAGCTGTATCGACTTTGGAAAGGGGTTCACAAGTGGGAACTGCAGTGAAAGAAGCTCAAGCATAGGTCCAATCAATCGATATTCTGTTTCTTCAATGGTGTAACTCGCACTGTGTATGCGTATGTTATTAGTGCCGTTAATAAGTTTGTATGTTTCCAGATACCTTGAATTACGGATTTTTTCCTTAAAAATGCGTCCTGGAGTGAGGAACAGGAAGTTCTAAGGATGAGGATTGATATCACTCAAAATGAGTGTAATTATCAGTTCTCAAAACAAGGAATATGCACTGACAGTAAGTGACAAATACTGCCTAAAACTGATAACAGATCTGATAACAGAGTCCTTACTTTAAGGTGACTAAAGTTTCTCATATTAAGACCTATTTTTACAAAATGAGTAAGTAAAGAACTCAAAAGAGAGCACTTACTTCTCAAAGATTGTTAAATAATACGTCATCCCTATGTCCTTGAGACAAGGATCTTAACTCCAGGAAGTGGTTCTTTCTATCAATATTTTGTGCAAGCCATGTAACACAGGTTAGCCAGGCCATATTACAAACTCAACAACAACTTTTAATCTGACATAATAAACTCAAATTGTGCTTTCTTTAAAATGTTTTACATTATTTTGAACTTAAGATACATGCACAGCAGCAAGTTTTATTTTGAAGCAAGACTTAAGTTACACCTCACTTCATTTACTCTCTAAATTGGATTATTGTAACGTTGTGTTTAGTCCTCTCCCAGAGTACCAGACCAAACGCCTTCAAGGAGTACAGAACACGTGTGCGGGTTTGTGTTAACTAAATTTGCTGGACTCCATGATGTTAGAAAGCTAGGCTGGCTCACAATCAAAGAGCGTTTAGAATTAAATATAGCTAAGCTAGCACACAAGTCATTATACAATGAGGACTTTCCACTAAAACTCAAGCAACTCGTCGTAAATAGATATAGTCTTAGGTCATTAGCTGCGCCAAAATTAGAACTTGCCAACAAAATTGAGAAGAACACTCTACAAGATCAAGCTGCAGAAGCTTTTAATAAGCTTCCTGCGGAGCTAAGGAATTGCAGTGACCATGCACTTTTTTGTATAAATCTTAAGAGACACATACTGACATGCAATTGATAATGTAGTATAGTTTTTTATTCACTATTTTATCAATTTTGATTTATTGTAAGTACTGTATGTATATAGTTAGTTTTATATTAGTAGCGAAGAGCCACTATGTGGAAGTATGCTAATAAAGGTCATTATTATTATTATTATTATTATTATTATTATTTTATGTATATCCAACTAACAGCAAAGTGACATGGCTTTATACCTAACACCAATTCTTCAAGAAATGGCACAGCTACATGTTAAGTTAATATGCTGAAATTTTAACTATTCAATAAAAATCTTTATGCAGATTTACCAATACTAAAATAAACACTATATAGTGGCTTCATGACAAACACAAATTCCTCAAGGAGTAGGTATAGTAGCCTTTCCTTTGAATTATACTGAAGATTACTCTTTCTCTTTGTCAAAAATCTTGCTACAGATTTTCCTGTACCTAAATGCTCGTCGTAGAGGCTTTACACCTAGGACATTTTCTTCAAGAAATTGATACAGAAACTTTTCTTTTGAATCATATTGAAGATTAAAACAATAATAAGTTGACGGTCACAACAACAATCCCTTTACAAGGATGAATATCCTTGCTGGTGTATGACTATAATTACTTCTGTCAACAAGTGGTTTATATTTAGTTTGAGATTCTTTGCTCTGGTTCAATCAGTAATTTTTGAATAATAATCACATGATTGTAAGTAAAAATTACAAATGGTAGCAGTCTACATTCCATGCTTATTCTTCTGGAAGTTATAAATTTATGATTTATTTTGACAACCACTTTGATTGTCATTTAAAATTAAAAATTTTTGTGAACTAGATGGAACAAGGATATTCCTAATGCTTTATATTTAGGGTAAACTAGGAACACTCAAAACTGTGGTCTTGTTTCGTTAAGAATCACAGATATTGAGTGTGTTGAAAGAAAAATTAATGTAAAAAAGTTTTTCAAATTATATTTAGTTATATTTCCTTGGGAATTTGACAAGCACAATTCCACAGATATTTCTGAAATATTGGCAAGCATTTATCATAAATCTAGTTGGAAGAAGAACCTTTCTACATAGAATGAATACTTGCTAAAAGCAAGGATTTGAGATATTTATTCAATAGTGGAAATACCCTTGAAATGAGAATTCAAAGTCATAATTCTTAAAACAAGGAATGTAAATCTTATTTTTAATGGTGGTATTCTTAAACTGAGGAACTTTCATTGGAGAGTATAACATTCTTAAAAGCAGAAATCTTGATCCTTACATTTCAAGGAATTGACTCTCAAAATAAGGAAAAAAATCCTTGTTTTTAATATCCACTGACTAACAATAAGAATTCCGAAAAACAAAATTTAGAGTGGTGTGAAAATCCTTGTACTTGTTTTTTCATCCTCGTGCTAATAATTATCTCAGAAGTGCAAAACAGGCTTCAAGGGCAGTACTCAGTTGCAGCACAAGCATAGGCATAAACATAACAAGCTAATGTGGGCTTGTGCTGAAGTGGGCTCAGCTGCAACATAAACATAAGCACAAGCGCTCAGTCGATGTTATGTTAAATAGAGACATGGTTGGTATAAGCAGTATAGTGCTTACTGATTGCCTGAAAGTCTTTCGCTTATGTTTATCCTTACGCTTATGCCAGTCTTAATTAGACAGTATAAGCATAAAAGAAGGCAACGTTTTGATCATCTTATGCATATATGCATATTCTTATGTCCGTGCGTTCCATCCAGCGCATAAGATTTTCGACATGCCTATCCCTATGCTTGCATTGCAAGTAAATACTGAGCTCAATATTGGAACAATAGTCTTATGATAAACAAAACAGCACCCTTTTGAACTTTCATTCCACAAACCTTTTACAATAAAATCTGGAACAGTGATTGTCTTGCACCAAATCCTAATCTTTGAGGCCTAATTTAGTTTCACATCATATTCCTCCTAATGTTCATTTACCAGTCTAACGATTCATACCTTAGTATGGAAATCAAACTCCGATTTCTATTGACGACACAAATTACATTGGCTTATCCAGTTCACGAGTTGGCTCACAGAGCCTTTGATTTGTTTTCGACATTCAAAATTTGAAAATTAACAGCGAAAAGAATTTTGCAGAAAATCTCATTCTAAAATGATTTCATATTCTACTAAACTTGTTTAAGTAACAGTTGGAAATCCAGGGCCTTCAAATGGTACTAAACAGGCATGACCAGAGCGTGAACGAGAAAAATATAAGAACTGCTTAATGACCTAGCTTCCTTAAGTCGCACCGTGCAATACTGACTCTCGTTAGCTTTTTACATATGTTGGAAGGGGAGGGATGGAGATATATTCCACCTCGGTTACTAATAATAATAATAATAATAATAATAATAATATTAAAATTTATAGTGCGCAAATTCCATAAAATGTTCAAATGCGCATTACAAGATTAAAAATTACCATTAAAATAGACTTACAATAATTTTAAGAAACAATTAAAAGTAAACTTAGAATGGCTAAAAAAGCTATAAAAATGCACTACGAAAAAGGTGAGTCTTAAGTTTAGCTTTAAAAATATTTACTGTTCCTGCGCTCCTAATATCCAGCGGTAGTTCGTTCCATAGTTTCGGAGCAGCACAGGTAAAGGAACGGTCCCCCAGTGTAGCTTTCGATTTAAATGATGGATGGCTAAGTAAAAGCTTATCGCTGGAATTTCTTAAATTATATTTGGAGGGGGGTCTAAGGGAAATAAGAGAGGATAGATAAGAAGGGGCTAAAAAATTAAGAATCTTAAAAGTAATTAACAATATTTTAAACTCAATTCTATATCTAATTGGTAACCAGTGTAACTTAAAAATTAAGGGCGTAATATGACAAAATTTCTGTTCTTTAAGAATCAGTCTGGCACAAGCATTCTGTACTTGTTGCAGCTTATTCAACAAGCAGTCCGGTAATCCATATAATAGGCCATTACAATAGTCCAGGCGGCTCGTTATGAATGCATGGACAAGAGTTTCAGTTGACTGCTGTGAAAGGTACTTTCTGATCCGACGAATATTATAAATGTAGTAAAATGAAGAGGCACAAATTTTCGTGATGTGTGTTGCCATGGAGAGCCTTGAATCAAACCAGGAACCAAGATTTCTCGCAATTGGCACGGGGTGTATGTCTGAGTCGCCCACACGTATACTGATATTGTCGAGCTTTCCCAGCTGTTGTGATGTGCCAATGATAAGGAATTCAGTCTTGTCGTCATTTAATTTAAGATCATTATTCAACATCCAAAGACGAATGTCTCTGATGCAGTCCTCCATACTCCTCATTACAGCAAGTTGTTCAGCTCTGTCGTTGGGACTAAATGAGATGTAAACCTGTGAGTCATCAGCGTAACAATGAATCGTGGGCAAATGATATTCAATGATCTCAAAAAGCTTGCTCGTATACAACGAAAACAATAACGGACCCAGACAGGAACCTTGAGGCACACCGCATTCTAATTTAAAAGGTTCCGATAGCGAATCGTTAATCATGATCCGTTGAGTTCTACCAGACAAATAGGACGTAAACCAGGAGAGGGCTTTCCCCTGTATACCAAATGATGACTCAAGTCGACGTAGCATGGTGTCGTGATCAACTGTGTCGAAGGCAGCACTTAAATCGAGCAGAATAAGCAGAGTAACACGTTGACTGTTCATGTTAAGGAGAATGTCATTCGTAACCTTAAGGAGTGCAGTTTCTGTGCTGTGGTTCTGTCGATAGGCGGATTGAAACACTGGGAACAGATTGTTGCCATTCAGATAATGCTGTAGCTGCTTGGCAACAACAGTCTCAACCAGCTTTGAGATAAATGCCAAATTACTCACGGGTCTGTAGTTCCTAAAAACAAGAGGTAATCCATCCTTCTTCAGCAGCGGCCGTACTAGAGCACTTTTCCAGATGCGTGGAAAATAACCAGAATCAAGCGAAAGATTTATTATTTTCGTGATCGGAGGTAGTAGCACATCGGCGAAGTCAGTAAGAAGCTTGGTTGGAATAGGATCAAGAAGACAAGATTTCTTTGATGAAGCTTTGATTAAATCAAACACCTCTGATTCGGACAGGAGAGTAAATTCTGAAAAACAGGAAGCAGTCACAGTACTGGCAGCGTCAATGGTGACAGGAAGGCGGCTCTGGTTTGCAATAGCAGACTTGATATCAGCAATTTTTTGAGCAAAGAATTTTCCGAAATCATTAGCCAACTGATAATCATTAGTCGACAGTGGGAGGCCAGGACCATTTGATAAATTCAGCAGGGACTTACTTGCTCTAAATAACCTTCTCTGGTCCGTGCTGTTCTCAGTTATGAAGTTTGTATAGTATGCACTACGAGCCTCGTTACTCAAAAACGTCACTCGATTTCTCATTGCGCGGTAGGATAGTAAATCGATGTGTGCTTTAGAAGCCCTCCATTTCCTTTCAGCTTTCCTCCGTTGACGTTTAGCCGATATAATTTCATGATTCATCCATGGAACACGAGTTCTAATAGTAACATTCTTTTGCTTAACAGGAGCGTGCCGATCCAGCAGGGAACGCAATGTGTTGTTGAATAAGGCGGCAAGCTCGTCAGGATCTTCAGTATCCGTTTGAAGAAGCTCGCTGTTACAGATTTCATCCGCAAAAGCAGACTTATCAATTGATCGCAGCTTCCTAAATGAGACACGCCCAACTTTGAGAGGTGGTCGAGGTGTTTTCAATTTGAAAAGTAACGCTAGATGATCCGAAAATAGAATGTCAGGCGATGGTCGACCGCTAATAAGGTTGTCTGACGTTCGAGTAATTACCAGATCTAGTGTATGACCAAGTTCATGCGTTGGTTCTGTCACATGTTGAGTTAAAGACATTGACTCCAATAAATCCCAAAAGCGACAAGCAGCTGAATCATTGTGATCATCAACATGGATGTTAAAATCGCCAGTTAAACACAGGACGTCGTTAGATAGGATAACAGATTCAAGGTACTCTGAAAATTCGTCAATAAAGCAGTTTACAGTCACAGGATGATTAACAGAGTACGGCGGTCGATAGATGATTGCCAGTCGAAAGCGTAGGGAGCCAGTGCAGACAAGGTATTCAGAAGATTCAAAGGAAATCCTTGAAACAGTTTCGAGCTTGGAAACATTGATGTTATCTCTGAACAAGAGGGCCGTACCTCCACCTCTACGATCACCCCTAGGGCAGTGTAACAGTTTATAGCCAGCAGGAGTTATCTCGTAGCACACAGCGGAGTCGTTGTCTGATAACCAAGTTTCAGTTATTGCAACTAGGTCAGCTTTGCATTCGTCGACATAATCAACAAACAGTGCAGGATTGTTTGAAATAGAACGAGCATTTAACGTGCACATGGTCAGCTGAGTGTTCGATGTACTCAAATGGAGATCAGATACGCGGTTTACCTGCACAACGTTGGAGCGGTGGCTATGATGATGGCTTCGATGTTTAACTGCTCGACGATTTGTTGTAAAAGACGTAATTGGTGGACCAGGGTTCGGGCTGATGTCGCCACTAGTTGTTAAGCGAAGACTCGTTAGGTTAAAGGAAGAAACAGAGTTCGGAGTATGAGATATCCGAGCAGTGAAGTAGCGATGTGATCTTGTTGAAGATGAAAATCCAAGATGGCGGAACAAACGCATCGACGACGAGCAACTTGCACGGTATAAATCCACTTCATTAGTGGTCTTTGTAACTCCAGAATCATCAAGGGCATAAGATGGACAGAAAATGAGCGTATTTAGATAAATTAAAGAGCGATTTAAACAACAGAACAGATATAGATAAGTGGCTATGGTGGAGCCGAGAAAATTACGACTGACCGCCATTGCGCCGCTGACCACCATTCCTAAGTAATTATATAAAAATTTTACTCATGATGAAAAATGCCGGTAAAAACACACGTTTGAGTGCAAGTTAGGCAAAGTTTAAATTTTAGCGTTCTTAAGATAGTTTGTACCTCTGTCAAGTCAAATGAGAAGGCCGACATCAAGTCTTGCATCTTTTTTGAAAATCTTTGGCTGGTCGCAAAACATTATTTCGGCTCTTACGATGTATTAAAAGCATATGAAATGAAAGCTTTTTACAAAGGAGTTAAGACCTACTTACCACTTAACTAAGGTGGATAAATCAGCTATAAATAATGAATAACTAATTTTCTTTCTCCGGCCGCCTTGTTAAGAGGGGCCATTCCGAAATATCGCCTAGAGGTGTGCAATATGAAAAAATGAAAAATCTCCAAACTTTTCCAGAATATAGATTTGGAAGAACGTGGGCAAAATCGGTTCGGTGGCTGTCACGTCAGCCTTACAAGGTCCAGACAACCCATTACCTGAACATCACTTGAAAATAAACAAAACAGTAAATGTGACCGCATTGATTGTCTTAATGAAAAGAACACGTATTTACGAAACAGTCCGAAGTGTTATTTGTCCGATTCTGTTGCGAACTTAATTTATGGGCATTGTTTGTGTTTTTCGATATTTGACTCATTTTGGCGGACAAAAAAATGGCAAAATCGAGAGGGTAAAATCGCACCTTGGTACATGGCACGGGGTTATATCAAGTCAATCCAGCGAAAGAACAAGGTTTCTTCTTCATATAACTCCAGTAAAGTTTTTGGGCTACTCAAACAAAGAAATTTTAGGACCCCAAACAAAAGTGTCATCGAGGTCAAAACACGCCATTCCTTGTCACCCTATTGGGGGTGAATATCAACGGTGCGCTCGTCGAAGAGACAACAGGCCGTCTTGGAGGCGAAACATCGCTACTTATCTGACTAAAAAGCTCATTCTGATCAACATTTGTCGTTTTGGGAGCGTTGAATTATGCTTGAATGGTTTTTGGGGGATATTCATTCACTAATCTGTTGACAGTTTTTTCCAGGCTTCAACAAATAAGCGTTGAGAAAGCTCATCTGATCTGTGGTCTGTACTTTCTTAACATCTTGATTAGGGCATGGATTATTTATTCACTTCACAAGCCACTGCCGTTAAGTGCCCTCCGCTGCTCTTGAAATGTTCAATCTGAGTAAGGATTGCGTGACAAGCGTTCAACAGCCCAATTGTACCTTGAAAAAAGAGTAGTAATCGTTACTACTACTTGGAAACCTCAATGCTGGAAGGTTTTTTATTATAAATGTTTGTTTAATAATCATTTTAAAAGCTATATCTGCCCCTATTCTACCCCGCTGGAGCTGTAGTTCTTTGCCCGTTTCTGAGCAAAGGGAATTTTGTGTACATCTTTTGTCCGACACTTTTTGCTGCTTTAGTACTACCGTGTTACTCGAGGTCGCTCTAGTGAAGACACTGGTGTAAATAACGAACACTAGGCGACGAAGGCAGGTGTCAGTCGGCCTGTCGATTCTGATCAATGAATGCAATATCTGATAACTTGGACGGGGGTATAGACCCAATATTCACAAAAATGGAAAATAGTAATACACAATGAAGATCACGACCTCACTAAGTCTGCAATTAATTTAAAGTGCACCTAAACCCAAAAATTTTTTTTCGCTTAACGAAATAAGCTTATATTTGGAGTATTTCCGAGCAAAAATTTTTTAATTTGCTTAAATCTTAAATTTTCTGTGCCTAGTCAAAAGACGGAAAATCGGCCGCCATCTTGCCCCAAGACCGAGTTTAAAGAGGAATGGCTCTAGCGGATAATGTGACGTCAAATCGAGAACACGAAAGTCTGCTTTTCACACATTTTCACTTGTTTGGGAAGGTTGTGGTCGATATTGTCCTAAATATGCCGACCAGGTGTATTGTATGAGGAATGTATGAAGCGTGATACCCTCTTGCAAATTTCGCACGTTGCTACATCCTCCTATAACACACTTAGTCGGCATATTTTCGGACAAAATCGACTACAACTTTCCTAAACAAGCGAAAATGTGTGAAATGCAGACTTTCGTGTTCTCGATTTGACGTCACATTACCCGCTAGAGCCATTCCTCTTTAAACTCGGCCGTGGGGCAAAATGGCGGCCGATTTTCCGTATTTTGACTGGGCACAGACAATTAAAGATTTGAGCAAATAAAAAAATGTTTGCACAGAAATACTCCAAAAAATACGCTTATTTCGTTAAGCAAAAAAAAATTTTTGGGTTTAGGTGCACTTTAACGTACGACTTTTTGAGTCCAAGTAGAAGATTGTCAATTCCATTTCAAAGTGACTGGATATTATAGGCAAAATAGGGACGCTGAGCTTGGTTGGCTTATTTCTTACATACAAGTCACAGATTCATAAGAGATCGGGTGGATCAGCTGACACTCTTCAAAAATGTGGCACGGGCACGTGTGGAGGAACACGCTTCATGCTGTGCAACAGCTCGAGTGTCCCACTCATCAGCAATTTCGTGCCTTCCTTGCCGCAATTCTTAAGAAAAAATATTTTATTTGCTGTGGCGCTAGGAATTCATCCACATTGAATCCGCGGCGCCATCTTCATGTTTTGCATGAAATATCTTGAGAAACCTGTGCCAGATTTGCTTTGAACCCAGTCTGTTCTCCTATTTTAAATTTCTCTTCTAGGTAGGCCTTCTGCTTAGCACTGAAATGGGCAGCCTTTCTCGAAGATTGCTATGGCCAGTCCGGCGGTAACGATAAATGTCTTCCTGTTATATTACTTGAATACGAGTGATAGAAATGAACTGATTTCCTTCAGAGTGACTCATACCAAGGTATAGGAAAGTTAAAGTTAAGCTAAAGCTAAAGGAACGGTGAACAGAGAGTACAAGAAAATGTTTACTTTACAAACAGACATCGATACCGAGAGAAGAAACAACGACATATCCTGCACGTAGATTAAGCTGATTTCCTTGCAGACTCACAGAGCAACATAATAATAGGGACCTTACGCAATCAGGACGGCAACGCCAAGAAAGACTGCGATTAAAAAATGAATTTCTACTCTTAGTTAGAATTTCAAAAATGGTTGCAGGAGCTTACTGTCTTCTACGGCGCCACAGCTCAACTTCAGCATAAAAGTAGCGTTGAGTTCCAAACGGACATTAAAATAATTTGCCGTCGCGGTTTCGGTTCGCAGACGACGCAAATTTTGGCGATTTCACGTTGTTGTTTTGCATAGGACGACTAAGAAATGTACAAAGTTTCAAAACGCACGCACTGAGCTATTGTTCTGCCAATTAGATCTCTTGTCTTTCCACGTCCTCGTTGCCGTCGCCGTCGTGGTTGCGTAAGGTCCCTAATAACGTTTTGGTGCCCATCACACAATAACGTCGATTCTTTTTGAGAATTAAAATAACAAAGAGAACTGATGGGGAGAATGTCAAATCGTGAAACTTGCATAGTTTTGCCTCTTACGTTATTTCATTGTGATACAAATAAGGAGTTTTTATGATTGTTGCTAATAATCATAGACTCCATCTCCGACTGCGTTTTAGACTGAATGTATGCGCGCATGGCTCTCATCTGCCATCAGTAAAAGATAATCTGAACTTCGTCTTACAGTCAACTATGTCGAAGGCCTTAGCAGCTTCGACGTGATGATCTGCGGGAAAGTTGAAAAAAGTAAAAATCAAGAAAGATTTGCATTGAAGCAAACAACACGCAAGCTTAGTCACGGACCCAGTTGGCATTTATGATTTTTTTGAAAAAAAACTTTCCTAATGGGTTTGCTCGTTGTAGCGAACAAAGACTTTGCTGCAAGCGGTGTTAAAACTCAAGTTGGTAAGTAATAAACCCAGAATAAACTTCTATGCTTTATGGTCACTGTTCCGCCATCAACAATTTACACATGGAATTATTTTGTACAAATTTCGCCTTACGTGGCCACGTCATGAACCAAGCTGATGTTGCCGATGATAAACTAATTAAGTCTCCCCTATTCAACAACTTTGTCCAATCCATTGTGAGGATGTTGACAAAGACGAGTTTATTCTCCAAAATTCTCATAGCTAAAATAGATTAATTTTGTGGCGACTATTAATTAGGATATATCAAAAAAGTTGAAATGGTAAATTGGCCACCGTAACGATTACAAAAGCTGACGTTTCGAGCGTTAGCCCTTCGCTCCGACGAAGGGCTAACGCTCGAAACGTCAGCTTTTGTAATCGTTACGGTGGCCAATTTACCATTTCAACTCTGTTGATATATCCAAATTATTTCGTTACTTCCACCGACGCAGCCCCAAACAGTTTCTTTCGAAACTCTCAGCCTTTATTTCATAATTACACAGAGTTGTTAAGCTTGTTTTAATGTTGTTTCAATTAGAACCCTTTCTTCAACTGGTTTTGAGACGCTTACATGCGGGGTTTATTAAATCATTGATCAATAATAAATAAGCTAAGCTTCCTGTATCGCAGGCAACAGGCGACGACGACCAAATTTGTTTGCCGTCTGTTTGTCAAGTATTTGACAACGACATGCACGCTTCGTGGCTGACTCAGTTTGCCTTTGTGACCCTCAATGTATTCCTGGTGTTCGTAGTGGCGAACAGAGACTTTTGTGCAAGCGTTTTAGAAACTCAAGTGGGTAAGTAATACTCTTCCAATGAGCTTCTCTATATTTTTCGTTTCTTTTGTTTCTGCATCAACAATTTCCACCTGCAAATGTTTCCTAACAGATTTTGCCTTACTCGGTCATGTCATCGACAAAACTGATGTTTTTGATGATTTCGAGTGTCACCTAAAATGTATTGGAAACCGACGTTGCAAGTCGTGTAATGTTCATCCCAATGGCAATGATACGGGTAAGCGTGTTTGTGAGCTGAACAGCAAAAGCCGACAGACGAGGCCAGGTGATTTTAAACGAAAGAAAGGATCTACGTACTATGGCTCAATTGAGGTAAGTCAAAAGTTTAGTTTTCATATTACGTATATTCATTTTGAATCCAAGTGTGGCTAAAATTTGAATCAATTCATCTATCTACTAGGGTAATTGTGTCGATGTTTCTCATGAACCGCGAGAAGAACAAACAACGGCAGTTCAATGTCATCCCAGATACAGAGGAAGATGGTGTCAAACACGTAAGTACTGTTGAAACTTTGACGAGCCATATAATCATGGCAAAATACATGTTTTTTTTTCCTTTTTAGTGATTGGATTTAGTGATTGGATTTTTCGTATAATATGTATACTGGCCTCTATATTATTCCGGCATGATTTCAAGGATAATAGCAAAGGCGAGGAAATAAGCGCGACCAACATCCCACCCGACTATAATGGTGTCATTTTGTGGGAAGACTGGTTCCATTCAAGAGTGCCTTTTCTTTTAAAACTTTAAACTTTTGCCTGTAAAAATACATGAATGAACGTTTCGGTGGATGGAAAATATTTAAAATTTCTGGCGTTTCCTCAGGCAGTTTTATATTTAACTCGCCCTCACCTACTCAACTTCGTATACCATTTTATTTTAACTTACCTTGCACTCTTGAACATTATTGTGGAATTGGGGCAAAAAATAAGAAAGGGTTCCATTATAGAGATTTTCAAATGAAGGTTGCATTGTACTTTATAATTTTTTGGTAGCTAAGAAAGGTTCAAGTTCCCAGCATCCTGCTCGCTCATGTAAGGTGATTCTGGACATAGGGGACTCCATGGGAGATGGGGAGTACTGGATCGACCCTGAAAACAATGGAAGCCCTTTGAAGGTCTACTGTGACATGTCAACTGACGGAGGTGAGCGATAGATGTATTGTGTATTATTTTTCGGCCCGAGTTGAACGAGTAAGTGTTATGAAATGAACACTTCGTCCGGCCTGCTCTGACATCAACGGTTATTGGAAAGTGTTTAAGCATCTTAAACCAAATGACATCATGGCTCTTCAGACTAACGATATGTAGCAAACGCAAGGGAAAAGAAATTTTAAGTATCGACCTCCGCTTGCCTCTAAAACAACCTCTGTGCTTTCGTTCCCTCCTGTTATTTAGTAAGCGAATCTTTCGGGAAAAAATCGTTTTTCACTTTTCTAGTTTACGACTAATCATAAAAGTTTCTTTTCCTCACATACTTTATCAAAACTCTTTTCCTCACTATCTATGAGCATAAATATATCGAAGGCGCCGGGGTTGTGACTACCCTAGGCCTGTATGTGCCCAACGAATGGCACATTTTTCAGATAGCAAATTCAGCGCCTTTTCCCCCTACGATGCCATCTTTTAAAATTTACATACTACAAACTAACGCTATTTTCCCACAAACTGAGCATATACCCGCAAAAACATATTGCTATTGTTCAAGACCGGAGGCGTAGACATTTCGGCGATGAGCAAAGTTGTAAGGAAGTTTTTGCTGTTTCAGGAGGCTGGCTTCTTGTTTCCAACCTTGTAATGGCCAGCTCAAGACGCAGTTCCGTTGCCTTGTTGTTTGAGAGGTCGTACCATGCTATCAGCAAGTATCATAAGAACAACATGTTGCTGGCAAAAACGGCCATGAATGAGCTCAGAACACACTTGAATTTCACTCAGCTGAAATTCCACTGCAGGAAACGATTGAAACGTAGGTTCCACGTAACCACAGCCCCCAATAGCTTTGGAGAAGCAGTGGTCCAGTACTTCAGCGGTCAGACAGATGTGCTTCCATACTCGTGTGAATCTTTTGTCAGAATGGAAGACGACGACTCAAAATTAGCCAATGTCTGCCAAAAGTGGTGGGCCGAGGGCACTAACACGCACAATGTTGGTACATGGAGCTCTTCTGATCGCAATGAGGACAGATTGTACGATCATGTTGTGCTCGTCTGGGGGACTTATCACTGGAATATTCAGCCATCGCAACAACGATTTGACTGCGACGATTTCGCACATGCAGTGTCTGCCGGTGATTTCTGGAAAATTTATGTACGTTAGATATTTTGGGTACATTCCCTGTATTCACAAGTCTTGACTCACACTAGTTAGTCTGATCTAACATCGATACAGAGCGTGCAGTTTTCAACTGAGCATCGAAAATGATCCTAGATTGCATTGGTTTTGCTCTAATTCGCTGTGTGATTAGTCCAGAAAACTCGCGCCCGCCACCATGTCAACCAATCAAATGCAAAACCAAGACCAATTCCAACTTGATCACTCGTGTTTTCCCGCGATTCGATTCAAGCAGGTTGCCTGTTTTATTTCGAGTTTTCATTGGTTAATGAAAATGTAACCTTTGATCATGATTGGTCGGGTGATTACTTTGGTTTGGTTTTTCAACACTCAATTGAAAGCTGCTTTATTAGTCATAAGAATTCATTTTGATCTCGCTGAGTTTTTCAAGTTTCCTCCGAATCGGTCTCTCAAGAATAGGTTACTAAGTCACTGAAAAGTGATCTAGTCTGATCGTCAGCCAAATATCACTGGCTTCTTTCACCAGGACAGAACAGGCTCGAACGCGATGATTAACGCCGCCATGTTTCTATAGGTGATCTCTAGAAGATATATGTACGTTGAGGACTCGATGACATATGAAGTTATTATTGTTGTCATAGACACAAAAATTAGATTCCCAAAGTTTCTTAACACGTTATACTTTTTGCGATAATTGTAGCTCAAAATACTTCATCAAATGCTTTGGTACATTATTGCTTTAATCTGATTTCAATAAGAATCAATGGTGATGACCAATCGGTTTCGATTGTAATGAGGGAAGGACACACTTCATAGCTTTCTGTCTTCCCTACTATGCCATTCAACATAAAGCCTTTGATTGAGGGAGAGTTCCAACTTCTGTCATCCGCGTCAATGCTTTGATTTCTCGATCTAAATGGCTCCACCAAGTCACTCAGGAGTCTTTCAGAGGCCTGCGATAGAGGCGCCTTACCAGGGATAGGACGTATAAGCATTACACTAAACGAAACGCGAATTCGCCAATCCGATCAGTGCCTTCATATTAAAGAAAAGGAAAAGGCGATTAAGGAACCAGTCCTTATTTGATGCCTGGGTGGGGTGGGAGAGGGAGGTGTGGGATCCGCGGGGGATCACATGGTTTTCAGGGGAATACAACATGATCAGTAGTCACCGACAGAGAATTAAATAGACTATATAACTGCCACTTGGGGGGGGGGGGTGCCATAATAATATCACAGTGCAGAGCCTCATGGGGGAATCAGGTGACACAATCAAAATCCTTCACACCCACCCGGCGATAAATTATGACTGGCCTCCAACTCAAAGCAATTTTTTTTGGAAGGTATGAGATTTTTTTTTCAGCTATTTTGAAGACGTGAAGGATGTAATCAGTACCAAATATTTTTTTTTTGGGCGGGGGGGAGGAGGCTAAAAGACGTATTTGAACAAATTTAACTCCCCACATTACTAGTCCTATCTTTTTAAGGCATCTGCGGATAATTATTATTTATCCAGTAAACTGGTTTTACTTTACCAACTCTTTTTACTGGCGAGAAATAGTCTTTTTTGCAGAATGTGACCTCATACATGTAGTACATAAGTGATAGCAATAAAACATCCCCGGATCTTGTTCCTTCGAACAAAACATTTTATTAT
>NC_142528.1:10149547-10167047 GCF_964205215.1 Stylophora pistillata | reverse complement strand
TTTAAACAAAATTAGCCAACACAAGTCAATCAATTATGAATTAAGTCGTAGATACATACGGTCATAGACTGCCTATTTTTTATCATTTGGTCGTATTTTTAGTGATTAAAATGTTTGTTTCACTTCTCAAGAGAGATTTTTTTTGCTATATATAGCTTTAAGAATTCACATCAGTGAGGTGACAAAGAGAATACTGGACGCTTTGGGAGGCTTTAAAGTCGAAACTCGAGGCGAGGTATTCCTGAAGGTGAGAACTGTAAAAAAAAGTTTAAAGAACATTTATTTAATCACTTTAACCAGAGTGTGGCGAGGGTCGCAAAACAGAGCGAGGCTCCAAATTAAGTGCGCCCAATATCCCACCCATCCCACCGCAGGGGAGGACATCCATCACACAGTAATCTCGTGTGTGGGAACTTAACGTCTCCTACCCCTAACCCTGCAGGAGACGGGACCTCCATTTATTCGTCCCTATCCGAGAAGACTACAATATCTAACCATTTCTTGATGTTTAGAAAGGTAGCACATTCTCCTCAATTATTTTAAGACACTGAATGTTGGTCCGGCCGATAACCCACTGGGTTGTTTCCCTATTTTAAACAATCGGTATCCTTTGGCAGAACAGCCAACCATACGACCAATCATATTTTAGAGAATCGTAGTTTCGTTGACACGAGAGCTTATTCTGTCACCTTTAAGACCTTGATATCCATTATTGTCCAAACAGAATTTTTGGAAGCAGGGTTTGCGAAATGGTGAGCCTGATTTCTGGTCGTTTTTCAAGTAAAAAGATTTCCCAACTATGTCTTTTAAAACCAAATTCATCCAGCCACAGGATCACGTCTTACTATTGAACTTGAAGTTTGTCTGTGTTTTCTGCATCAAAGTTTGCGGAATCACAACTACAGTCAGTCGATCTAAAGCACTTTATGTATTTTATTAGGGAAAGGGAAATATGACAACTTATTGGCTTATGGATGCAGCACAGAAACCAGTCCATAAGCCTCGACGCCCAATACCGAATGGTTTCTCCACAGACTCTCCCCTTACCTGGATTTAAAAGTACTTTGGCGGCATCTTGCTCATCAGTATCCCTGGGAGTAAGACGTTCCCCGTCACTGCGCCGTAGTCAGTTCCGTGGCTCCCAGGGGTCTCCAATTAAGAAGAGATGGCAGAATATCGAGGATGGTCCGAAGAATTCTCCAAGAAACAGCTTGATAAAGACAAATGCCAATGCTAACCAGCAGAGCATCGTATGAAAGTGAAAGTGAGAGGGAGACTGGAGACTGTCTCTAAATCTATCTTACATTAACAGGGCTGAATAACGTCTGCGCATGTGCGAGACCTCTTGGCTCGCGCTGGTGCCAATGGCCTGGGCACCATAACAAACTTCGAAAAAATGGCGGCGTTTTTAAAAAGTTTCGTATAGCGCCCGGTTTTTGGTGAAAAGGTAGCGCAAAACTGAAAACGGTAGAAAGAAATCTTTACGCTAGTTCCCTCGTTCGTTGACCAGCACATACACTTTTTTACACTGAGGTTTAAAGGTTGTACACTTAATGAAAACAGCGCGTTACCACGATAAATTTATCGAAGACTAAGAAGATGACATCTTACGCGGTGTTTTGGATGTTATCGACGTCCATCCTATTGTTCTTTAGTTCCCATGCAAAGCCCAATGAGCGGACTTGCTGGTTTATCAAGCGAACACGAGCTGGAGAAACATGCCAAGGTCGATTGAGGCGGTTTGACAAGGCCATTGCTCGGTTTGTGGACGGAAATTTAAATTGCTGGGCTTGCTTTCGGCATTGGATTAGAGCAACTCGAGAAGCCAATGAATATTGCTCGTGTCCACTCTTGGAGCACTCCAAAGAGCTGTCGAAGAGAAAAGCCCCGAGGCGGTTCTACCGTCTATTTGATCGGGTTGGAGCTAATGTCCCCACTTAACGGCCCGGAACCCGATGGTGCAACAAGTGTTCTGCAATTGCTGATAGTGTTTTCTGCAATGAACCAAATTATGTTCCACCAGTACAAGTAAGTGCAGCGCTTATTTTTGCCTAATGTTGTTTAAGCAACATTGAGATAATTATAGATATAATTGCAAAAGCACTCAATAATTGATGCCCCTGAGAGTGAAATACCAGTCCCACACAATTCACACACACACACAAAATAGGCTGGAGCCATATTTTGTTTGTTTGTTTGTTTATTTGCCAATTTGGCCCACAAAAAAACCAGACTGCATACTTGCTACTTTGTTATCACAAAAAATCGTTCCAGAACTATACCAAAATATTTTATCATGTATCTGCTCCTTACTTTTCAGAGAAACACTCAGGCATCTACATCTTCTCCAACCAGTACTCAATCATCTGATGGCAGACAGGTACATGAACATAAAATAATAATTTATTAGAAGAATCAATTTCTAATTATAAAAATTGTCATAATAAATGACATGGTGATGTTTTGGTATGAATTTTCTTAGGAGAGTGCTTCACAAAGCATGGCCAGTCAACTTGACAAAGCACTGCAAAATAAGGAAATGACATCTTCAGGTAAACAACTTACCACAAACTTACTATTTCTGTAGCATAACATATGTAATTTTTTTGTGTAATGCATTTACTAATTAAAAGTAATTAACTCTGAGGAGGCACTGCAACAAGAGGACACATTCAGGTATGATAGTCACGTAAATCTAAAATAAAGTGATTCTCTGATTAAACACTCCCTCCACATCATCCTCCACTTCATTAATATTTAAAAAATAGTTATGAATCATTAGAAATGATTCTTCCATTCAAATAAGTGTTAACTCACATACAGTAGTGGAAAAGCTTTTAATAAACATTATATTATACATTATATTTTGTAGACCTTACCTTTGACCAGTTGGTCACTCAGTGCCAGACTGCTATGTTCAAATACTACGACAGCAGACCAGAAGTACCACTCTATGACCCAGCTGTGATGAGGGACTTTAGTGAGAAGAATGCTTCTGGGCTTTTCGATCTTCTACTGAGGTCAATAACAAGAGATGACAACAGAGTATTGCCTGATAGGGTGTTCCTACAAAGGCAAAGAACAGTTTCACTGTTACACATTTTATCATACTTCAGGTTTGTGGTTTTATTGGGCTCGTTCCCGGACAAGTGCAGAGTTGTTAATACAATACATTAAGTAAGAATTTCTAAAGCCACATGATATACTGTGTAGAGGTACAAATTAATTATTATAAAAATTACAGGTCACAGAAAACATGCCAGCTGCAAAAGGACAGTGGTTCGTACTTGTCACTTGGTGGATTATCATTACAGGGATTGTCTCCTGGACCAGTGCTCAGCTTCTCAGTTAATCCCAGAACCATCCAGAACATGAAGACAGATATGGCCAAGACCCACAGTGAACATGTTAACTAAACAACTACAACAAGTTAATGCTGTATGTAAAAACACAAGACACAACATTGATACACAGATTTACACATACTTAGGGTTCAAGAATAAGGACCATGCAACAAAATATAATTAAACACATTTTCATTTTTCAGCTTGAGTGCTTCATGATAAACCTCCTGGATGATTATCACAATATCCACAGCAAACATGTTCCAACTGACCTACAAAATACCAAGATTGCACACATGGCCTCTGCTATGCTAGACATACATCCACACATCCCAGCAGTAAAGAGAACCAATGTCAGCCCACATCGACAAGTCAAAGTAAACATCAGGGGAGAACACAAGATGTGCCTTGGAGGAGCAGACAGTTCTGCTGTTTTATTACACATCAACAGAGGTCTCAAAGACATGAAAAATCACTTCATCAATTAACTTCCAGCACAAATGAAAAATCTAAATCCAGGGAATTTCCATAATTTGGTGCAAAATTTTAGGTAATACATTTCTTCATTATTCTATGCCTGCCATTAAAATAGCATTGACTGGAAAATCTAGAGCACAAAATATGTAAGGAATACATGCAAATCTGTGAATTAAAAGATGCAATATTAATATTTAAATGACTATTTTACATGTTTCCTTGGGCTTACCATCAGCCCTGTGATGAAGATATTGAAAGCTTACAATCCTGTCAGCTTTTAGAGGAGTGTGAGCAAGACTTGAAGTCTCAAGAATTACAAAGAGTCTATAGAACACGTGTATCCCAATGTGAACAATTATCTTGAGAGAGAAATCTTCTTCCCTTCCCTGCAGACTGGCCTGGTTGGTATTATCCTAAAAAACTAATAGCTAACAACTTCACTGGAAAGTACACCTCACTAATACCAGAACAAGGCCAATTCCACGTTACCTTGAATGCTGTGGAGGATACTGTAATCTAACATTGAGAGGGTAGACCATAGCATCAACTGGATTTCTGACCACCTTTTGTGGAGCATTTGTGCCAGATTACATGAGGGGAAAATCAAAGTTTAACTTCTGGCAGATTGCCGGCAAATCAGCAGAATTTATCCTACAATTGTTTTCAGAAATAGCGAAAAAAACCAAGAAAGCCCATGTGGTGAGTATCACTAATTTTAAATGCAAAGGGTCTTTTGGGAATGAAAGTTTAAAAAAGTCTCACAAAAATGTGACAAAATGGTAAAAATGCACTTTGTAACTTCATATCAAATTGTTCAAAGCAAGTCTAGAATTTGATAAAAAGAGATCCAATAACAAGTGAACCCTTGTAATAATCAAAACATGGTTTCACAAATACTGACCTAAAAGAGGAATTTATTCTTGTGTATTCCAGATTCCAAGTGATTGTTACAGTAATAGTAAAGCTAAAAGTTGGCCAAAGTTCAATTTTCCATCATATGGTATCAAAGCTGAAACCAAGTGTTTTCCGCTGTCTTACAACCTAAGTAAAACCCTGGGAAAAGAGCCAAATCCACAAGTTTGCTGTGACTTACCTGACTCCAACAACGATCATTATGGTGGTAACTTTGTTCGCCTTGCCTGTTACCACACATTCCATGTGTCCTGTTTATCAAGTGATGGCTGCTGCAGTATATGCAAAGAACCTTTGGAACAATTGATAAAGAATAAAGTCTCTCAGTGTAATGAAGGACTGTTGAAAAATGGAGGTACAGAATCAGATGGTGAATCAAGTGACCCCGAAACTGAAGATGACACAGCAACTGTGGTGAACGGTGAAACAGGAAATGCAAATGCAGAGCAGTACTACACCTCTGGACTCTGGGAACAGAAAGTCAACAGCAGCCTCTCAGCCATTGGAGAGATTGATCAACCACAACACCCTAATGCTCAAGCCTCATATGCACACACCCAGTCTCAGTCCTCAGTGATCCAAACTAGCTTCATTGTCCAGCAACTATCTATAAATCCTACCAAGTCCAACAGAATTACAAGCTGGCATTTCCCACCTGAATATTCACAATCAACTTTAATTGGCCGACTAGGCAGTAATGCATGCACATTTATTGCCCTCACATACAGTAAATTATACTTTAGCTCGCCCGAACCTCTGGACAGCAGCAGGCCCCTAAGCAACACCTGGATTTACAGAGTTCTTGCAGCTATCATGCTTGGCAACCAATTTTATGACAAGGCTGCTGGAAACAGTGGTGGGCAGCTGTATGGTGTACGGGAAGCAGCAACTAAAATGGAGCAAACAAAAGCTCTTGAAAGCATTGAAGTCTCTACAGAGTTGCCAGCCAGTATCATCAGAGAGCAGACTCCAGCAGCAAGCCTGCCGTACTACTTAAACCAAGCCCAGCTGAACAATTCCAAAACGGCATGTATCTTTATTATCAATGGCAAAACAGTGGCATTCATCCGAACACAGAATGGAATAACAGTGTTTGACAGCCATTACCATGAGACAAGTGGAGCATTTGTGGCAATGGCCCCAAGCGATGCAGCGTTTGAATTGCTTTTAATTGTTTAAGACAATTAACAACATACCTCATAATTTAGGAGCAGTGACATGTGTCTCATTCAAATAATGGAATTTATCGATCGAGTAAGATAAACAAACTTAGTAAAAAACAAGTACTGTACAGGGGTATAGGTACACGTAGCCAACAATACGTTCCTTGAGAAAGCAATTTTTTTTAGCTTTAAGTTTTACGAGTGAGCTTACGAGTGCATGCAGGTGCTGGGCATTCATGTTTCACGACAACACAGAGCGTTTGTATTCACATAAATATTAACTTACGACAAGCGCAAGAAAGGTGCCGTTTTGATTACAAAACAAACTAAGATCGTAATACTCACCTCCGGCGACACTTTTCCAAACTCTAATGTTGCCATCAATGTCTCCCACACATCATTTCTTTCTCAAACGAAGCAGACGAGTGTAAATCGAAACGAAGAACGCGTCGTGGCGGTTGAATCCAAAGGCGTCTCCAAAGCTCAGAATATTTACCGCGTTAACGACAAGTTTTCACGTATTTCTCGGCATTTCTTTGGGGGAAAACTTCGGATTGTTCAAATTTTCATTTTACAAAGCATAAAAAGGAGATATTTGTGTTTAGGTGCAAAAATAATGGAAGATTTTCTGTTCCTTTCTTGTCGTTATTCAACTGAACACGAAAGAACCACGCATCACGTTCGCGCCGAAATTTTGATGTTGTTGTAATGACATCTCGCACATGCGCAGATGTTATTCAGCCCTGTCTCTTACATTAATTCTAACTCTGCTGGGAGAAATAACTTCCGTGACGAATGTGTCCAAATTTAGAAGAAACATGAAGAAAGGACAGAAAGGATAAAGCTATACGATATCGACGTACTGAGTGTCCTTCTGAGGTCCATACTGATTATTTTCTGTCACGAATGGGAAGCAAAATTCATTTCATATTTGTGATTCACCGTATAGGCACGTCGTTCGAATAGGCGTGCTCCGGACATTTTGTGTTCGATCGTGACTATCATGGGCCGATTGATTCGAAGCTTTAACATCCCCCCTCCCGGACAACCCGTCGGAATTTGACTTTTGAACATTTGTTTGTTCAAACTCCCGCTCATTGGGACAAAATTGTGCTTAAATGCCCTCCCAAAGTTTTGTTGAAGGCAAAATCAGCAGCCGTTAGTTTCTACATTTTGATTGAGTTTTAAAACCTAGACCTTGTCCAGCTTTTCTTTAATTTTGAGCCGTTTTCTGTCTAAAGTGAACTATTTACCATTAAACACCGCCTTATTGAAAGATATAACGCTTCCGTTTCAAATTCTCCGTCCCCCCCGTATGGACGACAAACAAATTGGTTTGCCCGGGGGATGTTGAAGCTTTGAAATGATCGGTGCATAATGCGTGTGAGTGTAAAATAACGAAGAAAGAAACAAAAATAAGATATAATTAACATAATTTTTCGCTCGTTTCATTTCGTGTGAATGAGCACCATCATTTGTTTGATGTTCCATATTCTTTTCTTGCTCGACTGTGTTCCAAGTAAGGTCAGATATTATTGCTTCCATTTAAATTCCTTCCAAGTTCGCAGGGGTTCTCTCTTTCTGAAACAGAGAGTAAAACACATGACTATAAACTATTCCAAAACAACATCTAGACATCTTTTATTTTCTAAGAGTCTCGAATTCTTAATTCCACATGCCATTATGATAAAAAAAGAAAATTTTTCTCGCAAGGTTTGCAGTGCACCCTTTCGCTGATTAATGTTGCTCGGATTTCATGTGCTTTCTCGCAATGAACTTTCTTATTTCTATAACATTCCGCATCCTCATCATTTCACATGATGGAACTATTTGGAATAACCACTGTCAGTTTATTTGCAAACCTTGACATTTGAAGGTAATTGAGGATGTCAAACAATTCGAATTCTAATTTCTATGACCAAATTCAAGATTTGAAATAACAGGGTATGCATTTGAAAATATTCATTTCATTGGTTTAAAAGGAGAAGTTTTGAATATCGAAGAAAAACGTTTTGTCTAAACCAAAAGAGAAAGGCTTGTTAAGTAAGGAGAGCAGGTGTTTATATCGTACAGACTGAAATGTAAATTATAACTTCCAAATTACTCTAAATAGATATCTGCATGAATGTATCGTATATATTAAATGTGTAATATTGAACATTGCAACAAGCTCCTTTAACCAGTTTCTGTAGAATGTAAAGTTGTCTATAGAAGCGTTCAGTCCATGTGAGGAAATTACGATATAATAAAAACTTTCGAACAACCAGGAACGTCTCTAAATACTATGTTCCAAAACCCAGAATCACCTTCAGTGCTTTATGGTCACAGTTCCACCATCGACAATTTACACATGGAACGTTGCCTTAATTGGTCTCGTCATGAACCAAACTGATAATGCTGATGATAAACTAAGCCTCCCCAATGCGACAACTTTGTCAAAACCATACTGAAGACCTTGACAAAGACGAGTTTATTCGCCAAAAATGCCCATCAAACGCCAAACAGATTAGCTAATTGAAAATTTTCAGAGCTACAATACATTAACTTTGTGGCGACCGTTTCATAATTACGTTGAGTTGTTTGGAACATTAAATTACAACGAGATCGAATATATGCGATGAAAAAGCGACAAGGCTTAGTGATGTCGTATATAGCTTTTAACTGCCAGCCGTTTAAAGATCATTATGTGGTTTATTCAGTCTAATATATATCCGTATAAATAATATGATAGCTTATTTCAATGGTATTGAATTAGAACCTTTTCTTCAGCTGGTTTCAATTAGGAGCTCAGTTTAACGTGGGGGTTAAACAAATCAGTTATCAATAATAAATAAGATAAGCTTCCTATATCGCAGGCAACAGGCGACGACGACCAAACTTGTTTGCCGTGTGTTTTGTCAAGTATTTGCGAACGACATGCTCGCTTCGTGGCTGACTCAGTTTGTCTTTGTGACGCTCACTGTATTCCTGGTGTTTGTGGTGGCGAACCAAAACTTTTGTGCAAGCGTTTTAGAAACTCAAGTGGGTAAGTAATACCCTTACAGTGAGCTTTACTATATTTATAATTTTGTTTTTTGTTTCTGCATCAACAATTTCCAACTGCAAATGTTTCCTAACAGATTTTGCCTTACTCGGTCATGTCATCAACAAAACTGATGTTTTCGACGAGTTCGAATGTAACCTAAAGTGTATTGGAAACAGGCGTTGCAAGTCGTGTAATGTTCATCCCAATGGCAATGATGCGGGTAAGCGTCTTTGTGAGCTGAATAGCAAAACCCGACAGATGAGGCCAAGTGATTTTAAACGAAAGATAGGATCTACGTACTATAGCTCAGTTCAGGTAAGTCAGAAGTTCAGTTTTAATATGTGTATATTCATTTCGAATCCAAGTAAGGCTAAAATTAACATCAATTCATCCAGGGTAATTGTGTCGATGTTTCTCATGAGCGAGAACGAAAAATGGCAGGTCAGTGTCATCCCAGATACAAAGGAAGCTGGTGTCAAACACGTAAGTACCGTAAAAATTTTACACAGCATGGCAAAATGAAAGTTTGTTTCCTTTTTAGTGATTGGATCGATTTTGCGTATAATCTGTATACTGGCCTCCATATCATTCCGGCATGATTTCAAGGATAATAGTAAAGGCGAGGAAATAAGTGAAACCGCCATATCGCCCGACTGTAATGGTGTCATTTTGTAGGAAAAAGTTCCTTGCAAGTGCGCGTTTTCTTTTGAAACTGTAAACTTTTGTCTGTAAGTATATGAATGAACGTTTCGATGGATGGAGAATGCTCGAAATGTCAGGCGTTTCTCCAAGCAGTTTTATGTTAGATTCACCTTCACCTACTCAACTTGGTATAACATTTTATTTTAACTTACCTGGTGCATTTAAACATTATTAGGGAATTGGCGCAAAAAATGTTAAGAAAGGGATCCGTCACAAAGATTTTCAAATGAAGGTTACATTGTACTTTACAATTTTTGTTGGTAGCTAAGAAAGGTTCAAGTTCCCAGCATCCTGCTCGCTCATGTAAGATGATCCAGGACACAGGTGACTCAATGGGAGATGGAGAGTACTGGATTGACCCTGAAAACAATGGAAACCCTTTAAAGGTCTATTGCGACATGTCAACTGACGGAGGTGAGCGATAGTTGTATTGTTGGTTACTTTTCAGCCAGTGTTGATCGGATGAGTGTTCTAAAATGAAATCTTCGTCTGGCGTGCTCTGACATCAACCATTAAAGGAATGCTATCGTTTAAGCATCTTAAACCAAATCATGGGTCTTCAGACTGACGATAGGTAGCAAGCGCAAGAGTAAAGAAATTTTATGTACCGGCTTCTGCTTGCCTCTATAAAATTTCTGGGCTTTTGGCAAAAAATCGTATTTCATTTTTCTAGTTTACGACTAATCATAAAGGTTTCTTTTCATCACATGTTTTATTAAAACTCTTTTCTTATTATCTATTAGCATAAAATATATCTAAAGCGCCGGGGTTGTGACTATCCTGCACCTGCCCAACGAATGGCACATTTTGCAGACAGCAAATTCAGCGCCTTTCCCCCCTACGATGCCATCTTCAAACATTTACATACTACAAACTTACGCTATTTTTCCATAAACTGAGTATACACCCGAAAAAACATATTTCTATCGTCCAAGTCTGGAGGTGTAAACATTTTGGCGATGAGCCAAATTGAAAGCATGTTTTTGCCGTTTCAGGGGGCTGGCTTCTTGTTTCCAACCTTGTGATGGCCAGTTCAAGACGCAGTTCCGTTCCGCTGCTGTTTGAGAGGTCGTACCATGCCATCAGCAAATATCAGAAGAAAAACACTTTGCTGACAAAATTGGCCATGAATGAACTCAGAACACACTTGAATTTCACTCAGCTGAGATTCCACTGCAGCAAACGATTGAACCGGACGTTCCACGTAACCACAGCTGCCAATAGCTTTGGAGAAGCTGTGGTCCAGTACTTCAGCGGTCAGACAGATGTGCTGCCATATTCGTGTGAATCTTTTGTCAGAATGGAAGACGACAACTCAGAATTAGCCAATGTCTGCAAAAAGTGGGGGTTCGAGGGCAATAAATATCATAATGTTGGTAAATGGAGCACTTCTAATCGCAATGAGAACAGATTGTACGATCATGTTGTGATCGTCTGGGGTACTAATCACTGGAATATTCAGCCATCACATCAACGATTTGAATGCGACGATTACAAACATGCAGTGTCTGTCGGTGATTTCTGGAAAATTTATGTACGTTAGATATTTTGGGTGCATTCCCTGTATTCAGAAGTCTTGACTCACACTAGTTAGTGTGATCTAACATCGATACAGAGCGCGCAGTTTTCTATTGAGTATTGAAAGTGATCCTAGATTGCATTGGTTTTGCTTTACTTCGCTTTGTGGTTGGTCCAGAAAACTTGCGCCCGCCACCATCTCAACCAATCAAATGCAAAAGTAAAACCAATTCCAACTTGGTCACTCGTGTTTTCCCGCGCTTCAAGCAGGTTGCCTGTTTTGCGTCGAGTTTTCATTGGTTAATGATGATGTAACCTTTTTTCTGATTGGCTGTGTGATTAATTTGCTTTTGGTTTTCAACACAATTGAAAACTGCTCTATTAGTCGTAAGAATTCATTTTGACCTAACTGAGTTTTTAAAGTTCCCTCCGTCAGTCTCTCAAGACCCGGTTACTAACTCCCTGAAAAGTGATCTTGTTGTAGTCTGATCGTCAGCCAAATATTATTGGCTTGTTTCAACAGGACAGAACAGCCTCGAACGCGCTGATTAACCCGGCAATGTTTCTACTAGTGATCTCTGGAGGATATATGTACGTTGAGGACTCTATGACGTATGAAGTTATTATTGTTGTCATAAACATAAAAATTAGAATCCAAACGTTTCTTAACACGTAATACTTGTAGCTCAAAATATTTGTAGCTCAAAATACTTCATCAAATTATTTGTAACATTATTGCTGTATCTGATTTCAATAAAAATCAGTGGTGATGACCAATAGGTTTCGATTGTAACGAGGGAAGGACACACTTCATAGCTTTCTGTCTTCCCTACTATGCCATTCAACATAAAGCCTTTTACTGAGAGAGAGTTGATTCCAACTTCTTTCATCCGTCTCAATGCTTTGATTTCTCGATCTAAATGGCTCCACCAAGTCACTCAGGAGTCCTTCAGAAGCCTGCGATAGAAGCGTCTTACCAGGGATAGGATGTGTAAGCGTTAAACTAAACGAAAGACGAATGCGCCTACTCGATCAGCGCCCTCATATTGAAGAAAAGGAAGAGGCGATTAAGGGACCAGTCATTATTTGTCGCCTGGGTGGGGTGGGGGAGGGAAGTGAGGAATATTTCTGGGGGGATCACAAGGTTTTCAGGGAGGAACAAGGAGGGGATTAGTCGTCACAAACAGAGTTTAAAGGAGAGACTGTATAACTGCCACTGAAGGAGGGGAGATATGCCACTTAAGGGTGGGGGGGGGGGGTGTAAAGCCTCTTAGGAGGAATCAGGTGACACAACCAAAATCCTTTACACCCCCTTCCCCTCCCCGGCGATAAATTAAGACTGGTCACCAAGTCAGAGCAAAATTTTCTGGAAGGTATGAGAATTTTTTTTCAGCTGTCTTTTAGACGTGAGGGATGTAATCAGTACCACTTTTTTTGTTGGGGGGGGGGGGGGGGCTAAAAGACGTATTTGAACAAATTTAACTCTCCACGTTACTAGCCCTATCTAAGGAAATCTGCGAATAACTATTATTCATCTAGTAAACTGGTTTTACAGCACGAACTCTTTTTAGAACATAGCTAGCAGAGTCGCGCAATTAAATTCATTATACGTGAGCGTGCTCAAAATCCCGAAAGTGCACGCTGATAGCGTCAGCAAATCCGACTTCGCCAGAACTGTTTTTTTTTCGCGCGAGCGGCCATTGTTAGCGCGGGGAAAAATAATATATTTCGCGACAATAATGGATATAAACAGAAACTCGGCTTACTAGTCCGAAAACGAAGACAATGTTTCGACCTTTTCCCATGGGCTAGAGTTCTTAAATGAGGCAGAAAAAGAGAAAAACAAAGGAAAAGGAGACTCGGCATCAGCGCCGTCACGATTCGCTTCAACTGATATTGTCCGTTTTTCGCGTCGGATTTGATGCACAATTCCACCGGCTATGTTCTAAAACAATTGGTTCATGCTTTCAGCTGTGCACTATCGAGTTATGGAGCACGTGGGAAGTTTGGAGAGCACTCAAGAAGCTAGAGTTTCCCTCGGCTATCGCCTCGGGCAACTCTTACGCTTCTTTCGTGCTCTCCAAACTTCCCGCATGCTCCATAACTCGATAGTGCACGCTAAAGCATGAACCAATTGTTAATGAATGGCGTCAAATAGTCTTAAATGTCTTGATTTAGTGCCAAAAGTTTTCTCATAATTTCAGTCCATTAAAAATCGCTATGATGTATTGTGTCAAGAGAAAATTATGTCCAATATTTTCTCTTGTTTGTATCTAATCTTGGTTTTGGCGTCATTATGACACCAAAGAAAGAAAATCAAGGAATAAATCCAATCAATTGATAAACTGCATATGATCTACACTAAACAGAAATTGTGACTTTCTCTTCATTGCGCAATTTATTGGAACTTCTATTCAGGATACATAAGGAAACTTAATCGATTAGAGTCCACTTTGTATCAGCTTTTGTTGTCCTTAAATCGCCCCTTTGTGCATTATGTGGAGGTACACGTTTGCCGCTAAAGCGATGTTGCTTCTCCAATTTGAGTTAAGGATCATTAAAGTTTTCAGCAGGTTCCACGACGAAACGCTTCCTTTCATTTAAGGTTAATGTCGTTGCAAATTTACACAGCAACATAACAATAACCTTTTGGCGTCTATTACACAATAACGTGATTTTTTTATTTTTTTTTATTTTTGCATTAATTAAAATTACGAGGAGAGCTGATGAGGGCAGTGTCAAATGGTGAAACTCTCATAGTTTCGTCTCTTACGTTACATGAACGTGATACAAATAAACGTTTTGCATAATAGTTGCTAATAATAATCCATTTCCAACTGCGTTTTAGGAACTGAATTCTTGCACGCATAACTTTCATCTGCCATCAGTAAAAGATTATCTGAGCTCCTTCTCACAGTCAGCTGTGTCGAAGGCCCTGGCAGGTTCGAGGTGATGTTCCGCGTGAAAGTTGAGAGAAGTAAAAATCGAGAAAGATTTGTAGTCGCGGACCCAGTTGGTATTAATAAAACACATTCCTGGTGGGTTTGCTCGTTGCGGCGAAGAAAGACTTTTGTGCAACCGTCACTGTTCCGTCATTAACAATTTACACATGGAATTATTTTGTACAAATTTGGTCACGTCATGAACCAAACTGATGTTGTCGATGATAAACTAAGCCCGTATGTGACAACTTTGGCAAAGACGAGTTTACTCACCAAAAATGCGCATTTAACGCCACGCCAAACAGATTAGCTCGTTGAAAATTATCAGAGCTACAATACATTAATTTTTTGGCGACTATATTATAATTACACCGAGTTGTTTGCAACATTAAATTACCACGAGATCGATTATGTGAGATGGAAAAACCTTAAGTTAAGGCAGAGCGAGTTCGTCTAACTTTTAACTGCCAGCTGTTTAAGATCATTATGTGGTTTATTCAGTCTACTTCCCCATGACAATTATGATAACTTATCTTAATGGTGATTAGTTAGAACCCTTCTTCAACTCGTTTCAGGAAGTTCAGCTCAGCGTGGGGGGGTAACAATTCAGTTATCAATAATAAATAAGATAAGCCTCTTATATCGCAGGCAACAGGCAACGACGACCAAATTTGTTCGCCGTGTTTTTTCAAGTATTTGCGAACGACGTGCGCGCTTCATGGTCGGACTCAGTTTATCTTTGTGACCCTCAATGTATTCCTTGTGCTCGTGGTGGCGAACAGAGACTTTTTCGCAAGCGTTGTAGAAACTCAAGTGGGTAAGTAATACCCTTCCAATGAGCTTCTCTATATTTTTACATTCTGCAAATGTTTCCTAACAGATTTTGCCTTACTCGGTCATGTCATCAACAAAACTGATGTTTTCGACGAGTTCGAATATACCCTAAAATGTATTGGAAACAGACGTTGCAAGTCGTGTAATGTTCATCCCAATGGCAATGATGCGGATACCGTAAGCGTGTTTGTGAGCTGAACAGCAAAACCCGACAAATGAAGCCAGGTGATATTAAACGAAAGAATGGATCTACTTACTATGGCTCAGTTCAGGTAAGTCAAAGGTTTAGTTCTAATATTCGTATATTCATTTCGAATCTAAGTGAGGCTAAAATTTGAATCAATTTATCCAGGGTAATTGTGTCGATGTTTCTCATTAGCGAGAAGAACGAACAACGGCAGGTCACCGCAGTGTCATCCCAGATACAAAGGAAGATGATGTCAAACACGTAAGTACCGTTAAAACTTTTACACGGCATATTATGATGGAAAAATGCATGTTTGTTTCCTTTTTAGTGATTGGATCGATTTTCTGTATAGTCTTTATATACTGGTCTCCATATTATTCCGGCATGATTCCAAGGATAAAAGTAAAAGCGAGGAAATGAGCGCGACCGCCAACCCGCCCGACCGTAAGGTGTCATTTTGTAGGAAATAGTTCCATTAAGTGAGCGATTTCTTTTAAAGCTTTAAACTATTGCCTGTAAATATATGAATGAACATTTCGGTGGATGAAAAAGACTTAAAATGTCTGGCGTATTTGATTCACCTTTACCTATTCAGCTAAATAACCATTTTAGTTTAACTTACCTGGCGCATTTGAAAATTATTGTGGAATTAGCGCAATACAATGTTAAGAAAGGGTTTATCATTGAGATTTTCAAATGAAGGTTCCATTTCAAATTTTTTTGGTAGGTATTAACAGAAGTTCAAGTTCCCAGCATCCCGCTCGCGCATGTAAGGTGATCCTGGATGCAGGGGACTCTATGGGAAATGGAGAGTACTGGATCGACCCTGAAAACGATGGAAACCCTTTAAAGGTGTACTGTGACATGACAACTGACGGAGGTAGGCTATTCATGAGGAAAACGTAGTTCTACACACTGATTATTCAGTACTTTGTTGAAATTGTAGTAACAAAACTCAAATTTCATTTAGCATCAATTAAAACATGTACACCTGAAGGGAAATAACTAAACAAGGCAAACATTGGTCATAACAGTTTCTGAAAGAAGAGTAAGGTGCGTTTCATTAATAAAAGCAAAAGCATAGAGAAATAGAACGTATATTTACACAGAGGACCATTTTATTTTAGGAGGTTGGCTTCTTGTTGCAAGCTTAGTAATGGACGGCTCCACCACACATCTGGACCGCTGAGTCATCATACCGCGGAATCAGCAACTTTGCCAACAACAAAATGGTTATCACAACGAGTGCCATGAAAGAATTCAGAACACACCTGTCTTTCACTCAACTGAGATTCCACTGCAGCAAACAAAAGGGACGTACCTTCCATGTGACTATGGCTACCACACCTCCGGTGAAGCTGTGGTTCAGTACTTCAGCGGCCAGACAGACGTGCTTCCCGTCTCATACGGGTCTTTTCAAAGAACGGCAGGTGACAACTCTAAATTGGCTATCGAGTGTAAGGACGGTGGATATGAAAACGTAAAATATTTTGTGGGAAAATGGGGAAACTCTGCAAAGGAGAGAGAAAAAAGATTGTATAAACACACTGTATTTGCGTATGATGCACGATTCTCGCAGTAGAGAGCGCTATTTATGAAATAAAATAGCGCTCTCTACTGCGAGGATCGTGCAACATACCTATCTTTAACCGCAGTTCAATATATATGAACTTCATATATTCATCATACACTGTATTTGCTTCGTCAAAGTCCGGCCCCGGCCGGACCAACACTCAGGATCTTAAAATAATTGAGAAGAATATGCTACCTCTCTATAACATCAAGAAATGATTAGATATTCTAGTCTTCTCGGATAGGGACGAATAAATGGAGGTCCCGTTTACAGCAGGGTTAGGGGCAGGAGACGTTAATTTCCCACGCACGAGATTACTGTGTGATGGATGTCCTCCCCTGGGGTTGGACGGGTGGGTAACAGGACCCCCGCTGATACCAGTATTTATTACACTGAAGGGGCTATCCTGTATAAATATAGATGTTTACTCTACTCTATAAGTGGTTTTTTGACGTTAACCACTGGTTTTGTAATGATCTGAAAAACGACGCCAACCCTTCGGCAGGAGATTTTTGGAAAATCTACGTACAGCGTTAAATGAATAGAAAAAAAAGTGAAAATATTTCGATCGAGTGTCGCAGCAATGTAAAAATGCAAGATTCATCTCTATGATCGATAGAGGCGTTGTTATCTCTACATTAAGAAATCAATGACCTTATCACTAGTTATCCCGGGGGGGGGGGGAGGGGAAAGAGGTTTGGAGGGGATCATGCCACATGGTTTTCAGGATGAACGGAGGAGGCATCAGTCGAGGTCAAAAGAAAATAATTTTTTGCGGAACGCAACCACAACCAGAATCCTCCGACTTCCCCTCCCCCCCCCT
>NC_142528.1:10132047-10144547 GCF_964205215.1 Stylophora pistillata | reverse complement strand
CGCTTGTTCGTCCTAAATTAGAATATGCGAGTAGTGCGTGGAATCCATATAAACAGTGCAATGTCAATAAGATAGAGATGGTCCAACGACGTGCCGCAAGGTTTGTCAATTATGATTACCCTCGTCACAGTAGTGTCTCTCAGATGATGAAATCACTAGGATGGGATTCTTTGGAACGTCGAAGACTGATAAATCAAACCTGCATGTTCTACAAAATCTATAGGGGCCTTGTTGGGATCTCGCTACCATCCGAGATAATGCAAGTTACCAGACCATCAAGGTACCCAAATTGTGTACCGTTCCAACAGATTTGCACCCTGAATGACACATACAAATATTCCTTCTACCCCAGAACTATCAGAACTTGGAACAATATGAACTTACCTCAAATCCCTAACTCTTTAGATGATTTCAAGGCCAATGCGTCCTTATATATTTAAAGACAGTAGAGCTTTTATTTATGCGGTGTATATTAATTTTAATTATTTATTTAAGAAATATTAATGTGTTATAATCAATGTTATTATTTATTGTTATTGTCATCACTATTTTGATACTTTTAAATATAGTTATAAGTTATATACTGTGAAAACTCCTGGTATAGTTTTAACTGTTTTAGGAGTAAACCTATTAAAGCATTAAAGCAAAAGTACTTATGAGGAATTGGAAGGATGAGAGGCCAGAGTGGAATCTAACAGTGACGTTTGCTGGCATTTCTTGCAGTTGTTTACAGAATGACTGTTTCCCAAAAATTTGTAAACAAACGATGTAAACAAAATCAAAATCAAATTGTTTTACCTCGAATGTTTTCCCTTCTCCCAACCTAATATTTATAATCCATCGACGCTTTAAGGCTTTTTCTTTTGGAAATTGATGAAAAGAAATGATAACTGCTGCTTTGATCTATTATTTTGGCACAAAGGCACACAAAAATTATCTCGGTTCGGCATGATTGAAAAGGCGACCTTACCAAGCGTGACCTCGCTTTCATGTTCAATTAAGTCATGAATAATTCAAGATGGCGGCTCCGTGACAAAGGCGAATCGGCTGATAGTTTCTCCCGGGGAAATTTGATATTCTTAAAACATATTTTTGCCCGAGAATGCTATACTTTGAATTCCACGGAAAGCAATGATAATGATTTTATTGATAATTTGTTCATTGTAATGTATTTTTTTTAGAAAGTGAATACAAAACACAGTTCCTCAGTATTTTAAAAGTTTCATATCATATCTCGGAATGATTCTCAAGTGATGTCAACAATTTGTGCTAATCCTTTCACTTCCAAGATCTAAATATCTAGTCCTGCACTATTCTCCATGTGTTTCTTATGATCTAGTTCTGAGAATTTGATGGTAAATCAAGCAATTTCCTATCGTTGATATTTTTCCTTCTTCTCATTATCTTCTACCTTAGATGTATATTATATTTTAAAGAGAACTTCCTTGTTGGTCACTCCTGAATAGGTTGAAAGTAATATTTCTAATACAGAACTCTCTGACTGACATGAGTACTAGGCACTAAATCTTGGTCCAGAGAGTAAATACATAATTATTACACGACTCGGGTAGTCAGAGGGCCAATAACTAAAATCAGCCAATCAAAATGCTCTATTGCCGGTAAATATTCTCTCAGTATTGGACCGGGCACTGTCCCGAATGGTCCCGAATGATACCACACTTGTTTCCCTTTGAACTTTAGTCGTATAATAAATCTCTTATTAACAAAGCTTGCTCGGGACCGTACTGGAAGAATATCGGCCCTCGGTCTTTTTTGTACGGACCGAGCGCAGCGAGGTCCGTACTGTCAAGACCTCGGGCCGATATTCTCCCAGTACGGCCCTCGCGCTTGGTTAATAAGATATATATATATATATATATATATATATACCTGATATATATATATATATATATATATATATACCTGATATGATATATAGATATATATATATACCTGATCACATGTCCATGTTTGAGGTCAAATATATATATATATATATATATATATATATATATATATATATTTGACCTCAAACATGGACATGTGATCAGGTTGTTATCTGGTCTACCTTCCATGCTAAAAAACTCTTCACATAAATTCATCATTCTTCTTCTTCTTCCAATTTTAAAATTTCGTTTCCAAGGCAGTGTGGCCGAGTGGTCATCGCAATCCGCCGCTCCCGGATTCGAGTTCCGCCCTGACCACTACCTGGATTTGTTTCACGGTAGCTCCGAGTTCAAATCCTCGGCCATGCTTGTAAATAGCAAACTGATTTGCCTTCGGCCAGTTGGGATTCTTAATAGTGTTATGTTCAATTTGAATTATTTGTTTCAGTTGTTTGTATGCGGACCACAATGAGAAATACTGGTTCTGCGAGTAATTGTGTCATCCAATAAAAGTCATTATTTATTTGATTTCATTTCATATTATTTAAATTTGTCATTATCTTAATATGCAGTTTCTTAGAAATCGACCTTGAAATAAAAGCTAGCGCTAAGAAGTCACGACGTTTCGACCTCTCTGAAAAATGTGGCGAACGCTAAAATATGTGAAAAAGTGTAAACAATATACAATCGAAGAGAATAAAAATATAAAGGAATAAAAGAATAAAATAATCGTAACACGAATTGTTCTAAACAAATAGTTTGGCGCGAATTGAATCGCACTGTTTGTTTAGCGTTGGTTTCAGTTCTTTGATAAAAAACATTTCAAAAGCAAGACAGTCAAATTTGTTCTGACGCTTCCTTAAGATTCGTAAACTCTGTGTGATGTCTTCTGGCTCCATGTCGTGCTGCTCTCTAAGGTGGTGTCCGATTGCCGATCCTTTGTGTTCTTGAATTCGTTGGTATAAGTGTCGGCACGTGTAGCCGACATAGCCTGCACGTGTAGCCGACATAGCCTGCATCACACAGGCCACACTGAAATGAATACACCACGCATTGTTGACTCACAAGAGGCGGTTTGTCTTCCCTGACCCTAATTTCATTCTTGATCTTTTTACTTGTATAAACTGGGCTAATATCTACGTTGATCTTCCGACTGAGGTCAGCCAACTGTTTTCGTACTACATTTGCAGTTTTCTGGTCCTTGTAGGGCAACACGATTCTGACTGAGGCTTCTCTTTTATCAGCCATTCGGGTATGTGAATCCTCAGACACTTTTGATTCAACGAATCTGCGAATGGTTGACTGCACAAGGTCATCAGGATAGCGCAGTCGGGAGAAGATCTCTTTAAGGCGTTCCAACGCTAAACAAACAGTGCGATTCAATTCGCGCCAAACTATTTGTTTAGACCAATTCATGCTACGATTATTTTATTATTTTATTCCTTTATTCTTTTATTCTCTTCCATTGTATACTGTTTACACTTTTCCACATATTTTAGCGTTAACCACATTTTATCGTCTTCAACTTGCTTCAACATATTTATGCTGATTTGGAAACCTTACTCACTTGAAAATGACCTCAGAGAGGTCGATACGTCGTGACTTCTTAGCGCTAGCTTTTATTTCAAAGTAAATTTGTAATTATCATGTCATTAAGTCAACCCTTTAACTCCCGTGAGTGACCAGGGAAGAATTTCTCCTTACTATATAAATACAATATTGTATAGACAAGTGATGAGAATTAAAAAAATATATCAATTATAAGATTACCAAACTAACAAAATGAGAATCAGTTGGCAGATAGTTAGGAGAATTACTAGTGAGATCTTGGGAGTTAGATTCCTTTTCTTAGAAAAAGTGGACCTCCTGATAAAAATCCTCTATAAATGGAAAGTTGCAGACATGGAACAAAGTTTACCTTACTATATTCTTACTTAGTTCATCTGGTTTTCCAAAAAATGAGAAAAATCCTTAATTGCCCTACAGGAAAAGTTCAACTTTAGTGTGTGAGCCGGGTAACGTCTGCCAAAATGATGATTGTTAATTTATTCCTTATCATTTTCAGAGGGTCACAGAGCAAAGTCGATTGAATCAGTCGATTACAATTGAGTTTGATAATCATTAAAAAATTGATCATAAAGTAACCGTACTTTGTGGCTTTTATGAGATTATTAGTGATCTGGGAAGAGATTTTCCAAATTTTGATGAGGGGTTCATTGCCTAAAAAATTTCAACCCTCTCTGTCAAAATATGTCCCAACCCTTGAGCGTCCAATTGAGAAAGTGATGAAATATTTGCCTTGCGGCAACTCGGACACTTTTCAAAAGCAAACCAAGCATATGGCCATCAGTGCCTTCTGACCAATTCTTTAAAACTCCTAGTTTATGGAACATTGGAATTCGACATCTGAATTGATGTTTGAATCCTCACGGAGTCTCCTTTTTGAGTTAATATTTTAGAGTATACAGTGGTATTTTGCTCACACCAGTCAGATCGCCACATTAGGGTGTGTATCATGCACCAATCAGATTGCAGCATTCGGGTATATCACAGCGTTTGGATATCTCCCACCAATCAGAGCATTTAAGTATTGCTTTCTTGCCACCGAGGTCAAGTACACACGGTGCCGTGCATAAAGAGAGACATTTCCAGAAATTTTGGACTCATTTGGTAGTGGTTTAAAGCCTTTGGGAGAGCCTCGTCGATTAAGGCCGAGATTTATCGGGATATGAAAGGTTGGCAGGCATTTTTTGTATCTTTTTAAGTTAAAACGTGTTTTAATTTGTTGCCTGTGAGTTAATCACTATTTTATGATCACATCTACATGCTACAGGAGAATTGAAAACCAGACCATGGTAGTGTAAATCAAGTATTCATTTTTAGTTTTCCCTTTCACATTTTAAACATTTAGTCAATTTCCTGCGTTCAAATTTCCCATTCTAATTCATTTTAGTTCCCTACTGGTAAACTAAATAGATCTAACGGCTGAATTTCAGGTTTCAGTTTCTCTCGCTATCAATTCAGCATATTGTTTACAAAAGCACGCAAAAATGTACTATTTGATTAAAAAAAAGTGAAAAATGTCTATGCAAGGAAATACTATTGTCAATTTTAGGTTAATGTGCAGGAAGAAGAATTTTGTGTAGGATCAGTCGCTATTCTGTTCCTTCTCTGTCTCATTGTTGTCCTCCTCAAGTTTTTTCTTCTCTGTCCTGTTGTTATCCTGCTCGAGTTCGTCTTTCTCCCTGAAGCAAACATTATACATTTCTCACAATTTCAACAGATTTCCCATATTCTACCTCAATGTCACTGGCTATGATTTTGTAAAATTCCAAATGTTTGTCGACCATATCATGATTGATACGAAAGTCTCTTTTTAATCGTTATTCAGTTGTTATCTCGGTTTTTTTTTTTCAAAATAAAGTTAACTTTTTTAGAGTCAGCTTAAGTTTCACAAATTACCTTCATCGTCATTGCATCTAGCTAGGCATCGACCATGAACGATTATTTTTGAATATCTTCCATACAAAAGAAACTCTAATCTTAGAAAGCATTTTAACAAAATCTTCCCGCTCCGAACACTAGATGAAATAATCTTTCTTCTTCTTGAAAGACAAAGAAAAAACAAACTAACAAGCGAACAAAAACAAACGAAAAAAACAAACAAATGAAAACTGGCTAGTAGCTGGTAAACTGAACTATTTAATTGTGCTTATCTGTTAATCATGTACAGATCATTGCTTGTTATAATCAGACTTACCCTTTTTCCATGAAGTCAAATTTCACGTTATCCCCCATAAGCACAAACGGAGCCCATTGGGAAGGTTTGGGAAAGCCGTTGCTTCTCAACCACTGAACGGCCTGGTGAAGAGATTCACTTGCACTTTCTCCACGAACAAGGTGTCCATAGAAATGTTTCATGAGCTCCGCCGTTGCTTTGTCTTCGATAGCCCACGATGCTACCAACACTGAACGAGCACCGGACGCTAAGAATGCTCGAGCGATTCCAATAACTCCTTCCTTTTTAACCAATCCACGCCCACTGTGACAACAGCTGAGTACTACCAGTTTAGCTCGCACTTGAACTCCTTCAATGTCGGACATTGTCAGGAGGTATTCGTCCTCATGTGGAAAACTGTTTGTAGTAGATTGAGGAGAGAGGGCAATCTCTCCTCTTTCGGCATTTCCATGTGCAGCAAGATGTATCAGACTCACTGAGGGTATTGCTTGAAGTACCGCCTGCCTTGTTGCGCGACTTCCTGACAAAGGCTGAACGCCCAGCAGTCGACCAATCATCTCTGCTTCCTTACGTGCACAGAGCAATGGGGTAATATCAATGAGCCGTCCATTGTAATGCACTTTGCCAACCTTAGGATCACCCACAACTAGTGCACCTGTTAGACTATGATAGTCCGCTGGACATTTCTGAATAAGTAGGAGAGTCGTCAGAGAGGGGATGATGCGTATTCTGTACTTCTCCGACAAAGACTTTCCGGCTGGTTCATCACACAAGGCAGCAAATGGGACTCGGTACAAGAATCGATCCGGTACAATGATGACTTCAGGCTCCGTAAGTAAATCTGCCACAGGTGCGACGATCCATTTGTAGCACAACTGATGAGTTCTTTCGGTATCTTTGGTTTCGTCACCTCGCAAATTTGCTCGGCTCCCTACATGAAGAGATGTCGTCACGTTGTTATACAAGGATCGATCTTCGCAGTTCGCTGCGGGTAAAACGCCAAAGCCGGCGGCGCTCTTTTTGAAAATTCCTTCCACTTCACAAACTTGCTCAGCAATGAGGGTGCTGTCTTTCACTACATCTGTTTTTCGAAAGTAAATGCCTCCACTTGCTTTCAATACCCAGAGAAGAACTTGCCGCTCTCTGTACGAAATGTACAAAAAAACACAGTTACTTTCTCTTTTCACAATGTTTTCAATCCCGAACCATGATTGTGGATCAGCAGAGATGTAGTTTTCCAGGGAGTACTTGTCTGCCATGAGTTCTGCGAGAACTCTTGCTCTTCCCAGCTCCTCAATATAGAGAGCATCTCGAAATTTTCCAACGCTGCAAAGGATGTGAGTGAGTACCTGGTAGGGATAAGTACCGCGTTCCTCTAACAGAGAAATTTCAAATTCACTGTTCCCTTTCAGAAAAGTCCTGATTTGTTCATATTTTTCAATACACTGAAGAAGATGTTCCTTTGCCTTCACAAACTTTGACTGCGATAGCTTTAACAGTGTAATGCCGAGAAGGCTTTCAAACTCAGTCATTTTATGTCCAATTTGGCTGCTTATGGAATACGCTTTCTCTAAATAATCTTCTGCCTTGCCACATTCACCAAGCGATCGGTTTAGATCTCCAAGGTTCGTGTAAATCATGGCTTCCGCCTTTCTATCGCCACGTTCTTCACTGATGGTAAGCGCCTTCTCATAATATTCTTTTGCCTTCTGATGGTCATTCACAGAAGCAAAGACAGTCGCCAAATTTGCAGTAGCTTGGGCTTCCAGACCTCTGTCACCAATCGTTAAACTGACACCGAACGCTTTGTCCAAATGTTCTTTAGCTTGCCGATTTTTTCGAAGTTTAAAATAAACACCTCCAAGACGCAAGTATCCTAAACCTTCTCCTGATCTGTCGCCAATTTCTATCGCGATGGCAAGTGCTTTCTCGTGATATTCTTTAGCCTTCTCATATTCGCCAAGAGACTGCAAAACAAGTCCGAGGTCCCCATATCTTGATCCTTCTCCTGATCTATCGCCAATTTCTATCGCAAAGGCAAGTGCTTTCTCGAAATATTTTTTAGCCTTCTGAAAATCGCCAAGGTCATAAAACACTGCTCCGAGTTTCCCGTTAATTCTTCCTTCCCCTTGTCTGTCGCCAATTTCTATCGCCATGGCAAGTGCTTTCTCGTGATATTCTCTGGCCTTCTGAAATTCGCTAAGGTCATAAAACAATGCTCCGATTTTCCCGTTAATTCTTCCTTCTCCTTTTCTGTCGCCAATTTCTATCGCAATGGCAAGTGCTTTCTCGTAATATTCTTTAGCCTTCTGATATTCACCAAAGTAATGAAACACAAGTGCGAGGTTCCCACAACTTACTCCTTCTCCTTGTCTGTCGCCAATTTCTATCGCAATGGCAAGTGCTTTCTCATAATATTCTCCAGCCTTATCAAATTCGCCAAGGTAAAGAAACGCAAGCCCGAGATCCTGGTTACTTTCTTCTTCTCCTTGTCTGTTGCCAATTTCTATCGCGATAACAAGTGCTTTCTCGTGATATTCTGTAGCCTTCTGATATTCGCCAAGGGAATGAAACACAAGTCCGAGGTTTGCACTACTTGCTCCTTCTCCATGTCTGTTGCCAATTTCTATCGCGATGGCAAGTGCTTTCTCGTGATATTCTTTAGCCTTCTGATATTCGCTAAGGGAATGAGACACAAGTCCAAGGCCACCATTACTTACTCCTTCTCCATGTCTGTTGCCAATTTGTATCGCGAAGGCAAGTGCTTTCTCGTGATATTCTTTAGCCTTCTGATATTCGCTAAGGGAATGAGACACAAGTCCAAGGCCACCATTACTTACTCCTTCTCCATGTCTGTCGCCAATCTCTATCGCGATGGCAAGTGCTTTCTCGTGATATTCTTTAGCCTTCTGATATTCGCTAAGGGAATGAGACACAAGTCCAAGGCCACCATTACTTACTCCTTCTGCTTGTCTGTCGCCAATCTCTATCGCGATGGCAAGTGCTTTCTCGTGATATTCTTTAGCCTTCTGATATTCGCTAAGGGAATGAGACACAAGTCCAAGGCCATCATTACTTACTCCTTCTCCATGTCTGTTGCCAATTTCTATCGCGAAGGCAAGTGCTTTCTCGTGATATTCTTTAGCCTTCTGATATTCGCTAAGGAAATGAGACACAAGTCCAAGGCCACCATTACTTACTCCTTCTGCTTGTCTGTCGCCAATTTCTATCGCGATGGCAAGTGCTTTCTCGTGATATTCTTTAGCCTTCTGATATTCGCTAAGGGAATGAGACACAAGTCCAAGGCCACCATTACTTACTCCTTCTGCTTGTCTGTCGCCAATTTCTATTGCAATGGCAAGTGCTTTCTCATAATATTCTTTAGCCTTCTGATATTCGCCAAGGGAAGAAAACACTGCTCCGAGTTTCCCGTTAAATCTTCCTTCCCCTTGTCTGTCGCCAATCTCTATCGCGATGGCAAGTGCTTTCTCGTGATATTCTCTGGCCTTCTGAAACTCGCCAAGGTAATAAAACACATTTCCGAGGTGTCCATTACTTGTTCCTTCTCCTTTTCTGTCGCCCGTCTCTATCGCGATGGCAAGTGCTTTCTCGTGATATTCTTTAGCCTTCTGATATTCGCTAAGGGAATGAGACACAAGTCCAAGGCCACCATTACTTACTCCTTCTCCTTGTCTGTCGCCAATTTCTATCGCAATGGCAAGTGCTTTCTCATAATATTCTCTAGCCTTCTGATATTCGCTAAGGGAAGTAAACGCTGCTCCGAGGTTGTTATTAATTCTTCCTTCTCCTTGCCTGTCACCAATTTCTTTTGTTATGGCAAGTGCTTTCTGGTAGTGTTTTTTTGACATCTGTAATTCACCTAGGCAGCTACATACGTTTCCAAGTCTTCCGTGAGCCACAGCTTCTTCTTTTTTGTGACCAATCGTTTTCGTGATGGTGCGTGCGCTTTTAAAGAGTTGCTTTGCCTCTACAAAGCGGCTTTTTGCTGTATATTTGTCTCCCAGTTGGATGGCTTGTATTCCAGCGTTGTGAAGCGTTTCAAGAAGTTTGTTAGCATGCCTCTCCGCATTTCTGTTACCACAGATGGCGTAGTACGCATTGAATAATACATCGGAGATATCAAGGTGAAAATGAGAGTTAAGGTTTTGAAGTAGAATTGCACATTCATTACATAAATCAGTCGCTCGTAGGCCACGATCAGCCTTGAGAAGAAATGTGGCGACATCTAGACCTATCTGGACTGATTTAAGCATCTCTGCTGGATTATTCATAACGGCTCTCTCCTGTTTGTTGTCCTGAAAAAGAATCAACAAAAACGGAAGCTTAAGAGGCTGTCTCTCCGTAATTCCACCTGGTCAATTTCGCGTCAAAAATAATTTTGCCTGAAACACTGTCAACAGAGGGACTTTTCCTAGGAAAGAACTAAATTAGATTTGTTTTGATTCGAAATAATCTTCAGACTGCATGAGGGGCCATAATTATTTCCCAGTCCGTAGGGACTTTCGCAACGTCTCGAAAATTGAAAAATAGGCATATTTTGTAACATTGTAAAATATTTGATTCGCACAGTTGAGCCACGAAATTTGTATCAGATTGCTTAAAAACCTTTTTAGTTTGCCAAGAAAGTTAAAATTTCCCCTCTGAATATATTCGAAAAGACGAATTTGAGCATATTCCGACCACTATAGATTGCCAACGGCCGATGGCTGTAAATAACCTTAATTTAGACGTTAAGTTTTGGGACTTGGGACCTGGTTTACAACTCTATCCTACACAGCCGTTAAGTTTAGACCTTTATAAGCAAAAACATTCAAAAATCCCCGTACGAATTCGACTTTTCAAAAGTTATGACCGTTTGATTCAGCACATGTAAGAGCATTCGTCAGTTTTTCATCTACACCAAAATCGAACCACTGGAGCAGATTTCGTCATAAATACAGCTTACCCGCTTTGCAGCCCGACTTCATGTCTAACTTAACTTCAGAATTTTTCTAATAACCAAATTGGTGAAGTCCATGACAACCTCAACAAATAGCCAGGTGTTGCCTTCGAAAAGTGGGCGGCATCCATCGTGTTCGTGGTATCAAAACAAATGTCGGAATTATGGCCATATTTCGCCGCGGTTAATCGTTCATTTAACATCGCTTCAGAGCTGAATCTTTCCACTGGAAGATAGCCCCGAAGATTTCTGGATTTTGTACAACAATTCGTTTTGATGGTCTTTGCTGTAAAAACTTAACACAGCAGCTGACGTATCGGCAGGGTTCGCGCAACTCCTCCGAATAGTGGACGAGCTTGATCAAATTTGGCTCGCAAAGAACGTGGCAGACGAACTGCGGAGGTCCCTCAACGAGGGTAAAAAACCCACTACTAGAGTCACTGCCAGGAAGATGAGAGCGAATGTCCCGGCCACTGTCGTAAGTTTGGTCCAAGCGATCCAAACGATCCAGATTTCCAGGAACGATACTCACATCAACTCACGCTTCTCTGCTACCAATGCGACGAGGTCACCTCCGCTTTGCAGAAGACGCAACAGATTGCTGGTTGCACCAGCTGCCACATGGCCTCCATGTGGCATCACGGTACGTCTCTTACGACGAAATCACAACAGTTGTTTTGGTGCGAGCTTTGGCCCAAATGTTAATCAAGTTCCAAAATAGTGAATTCTGACATCTACCGCACCTCAACATTTGTGTAGATCTTATTTTAATTTGAACCCTGCTCCACATTTCAGGGATGGGTGGGAAGGTGAGATAGATAGACTGAAGCGGTTGCCAGAGGCGCCTGATATGCTGACGTCTGTTCTCAACCTTACACTGCACCCGTAATTCAGCCTCTGGGCTGCAAGTGGTCAGATATAAACTATATTGCTATATTACTATTACAATACCTGATTGGTAAGATAAAATTTACATAAAAATCATGTTTACGGGGACCTATTGGAACGAGTTCTGCAAAGATAGTATTAATTTCCCTGGACATGTCGAGATGAACTGCATATCTAGTATTTAGCTGCTTTTTCCGGCCGGTGTGCAGCGGGTACTGGCAAGTGCGACGTGGTCGCCAGTTTTTGCCCATGTTTCCTCTATGCTTTTCGCAGAACCAAAGTTGTTCAAGTTGATCAGGGGAAAGGTCATGTGGCAACCCTGACCTGTTAACGACAAGCTCATATTCTTGTACCTTTTCACTGAGCTGACCTAGGTGACATGTTCGTAGACTGGATCACTGATGTCACCTCTACATTCTGAAAGCTTTATTAACCCCACTAAAGACTCACTACAGACTGAAGGAAAAAAATGGGCCAGCGGGTTCACCCGCAGTGGTCAATGCGGACTTCTGTGAAAACAGCACTGTTACTGTTCGCGATAGTACAATCGTTCAGCTCCAAATTTTAGCCCTCAAACCTCGAGACATGGACTTGTGGAGTGCTATGACTGATTCTTGAAGAAAATGCAGCTACAATTCAAAGTTTTAACTGGACATTAAGCGCGACACATGGCTTTGGTTTCGAGTTTAGTTCGCAACAGTGAGTTAGAGAAGAGTGTCGGTAGATACCGACCGCTGAAGTTTAAAGTTATTTGCTGAAGTTATCATTAAGTTTACCAGTTTGTGGAGCGAGGCCTAGGAACATCTGAAATTAAACATAAACCCAAGATGCATCGAAGGTAAACTGTATTTATGACGAAATCTGCTCCAGTGGTTCGATTTTGGTGTAGGTGAAAAAATGGCGAATGCTCGTTCACGGCTGTGTAGGATAGAGTTGTCAACCAGGTCCCAAGTTCCAAATCTTAACGTCTAAATCAAGGTTATTCACGGACATCGGCCGATGGCAATTTATAGTGGTCAGAATATGC
>NC_142528.1:10104547-10119547 GCF_964205215.1 Stylophora pistillata | reverse complement strand
TTGCTGTATACCTTTTGTTTACATGTCTATCTCATTAATATTCATATTTTCGATTATCCGGACTCTCGATCATCCGGACCATTTACCGAGGTCTCGACGAGTTCGGATAATCGAGTTTCGACTGTACTTACAATATTGCTTGCAATACTAACCAGCAAAAGTTATTGATTAAAATCATATTTGCGGATTATGACCGTTCATTGTTTAGAAAAATTATCAAGAAATTGCAGCAAGTGGCTTTCAAATTTGTGTTCAAGAACTTTCATAGCCGGCGCTGTAACTCACATCTCAAACCACTTGAGGTGATTCTAGACACAGGGGACTATACGGGAAATGGGGAGTACTGGATCGACCCTAAAAGCAATGGAAACAATGGAAACAATGAAAATGGTCTACTGTGACATAACAACTGACGGAGGTAAGTTATTTATGAGAAAAACGTAGTTCTAAGACAATAGTTATTCAGTGCTTTGTTGAAATTGTGGTAACAAAAGTCAAATCTCATTTAGCATCATTAGCACTCATTTAGTACACCTAAAGGGAAATGACGTAAACAAGGCAAGCATCGGTCATGACGGTTTTCTGAAAGAAGAGTATAAAGGTGCGATTCATCAATAAAAGCAAAAGCATATAGAAATGGAACGTATATTTACACAGAGGACCGTTTTATTTTAGGAAGCTGGCTTCTTGTTGCAAGCTTAGTAATGGATGGCTCCACTCCACCACGCATATGGACAACCGAGTCATCGATATCATACCGCGGAATCAGCAACTCTACCAACAACAAAATGGGTATCACAACGAGTGCCATGAAAGAACTCAGAACACACCTGTCTTTCACTTAATAATTTGGATGTATCAACAAAGTTGAAATGGTAAATTGGCCACCGTAACGATTACAAAAGCTGACGTTTAACGCTCGAAACGTCAGCTTTTGTAATCGTTACGGTGGCCAATTTACCATTTCAACTTTGTTGATATATCCACTTAATAATTTGGATGTATCAACAAAGTTGAAATGGTAAATTGGTCACCGTAACGATTACAAAAGCTGACTTTTAACGCTCGAAACGTCAGCTTTTGTAATCGTTACGGTGGCCAATTTACCATTTCAACTTTGTTGATATATCCAAATTATTTCGTTACCCCCACCGACGCAGCCCCAAACAGTTTGTTTCGAAACTATCAGCCTTTACTCATTTGTCTTTCACTTGGCTGAGATACCACTGCAGCAAACAAAACGGACGTACCTTTCAATTGACTACGGCTGCCAACGCCCTCGGTAAAGCTGTGGTCTAGTACTTTAGCGGCCAGACAGACGTGCTTCCCGACTCATGTGGATCTTTTTGAAGAACGGAAGGTGACAACTTTGAGCTGGCCATCGAAGGACTGGGGAATAGAAAACGGACAGGAATATGTTGGATAATGGGGATACTCTGGTGCGGAGAGAGAGAGAAAAAAGATTGTATAAACACACTACATTTGTTTCGTTTAAGTATCACCGGTTATTTTTTGACAACTACTGATATTGTGATGATATGAAAAACGACGCCAATTCGACGACAGGAGATTTTTGGAAATCTAAGTACGCTAAATGAATAGAAAAAGTGGAAAATGTTTCGATCGAGTGTCCAAGCAATGTTAAAATGCAAGATTTATCTTTATGGATTAAATTCCGACAGTCATCGGTATATTAGTTTATCAGGAAATTAGTATGAATCAGTATTGTATCCTGTGATTGTTGCTGTAGTATCATGTCGTTGAGTAGTTACTGTTTACTTGCAGTTATTTCTGTCAATTTTAAGAACTTTCCATTATAATGATATACTGGCTGAAAAGAAGGTTAAAAGGACTTAAGGAAAAAGCGCGCTTTTAATTTACCTGTGGTCCCTACGAACAGGTGCCATGATAGTTTTATCTTTCATCATTTACGCACGCTTTGTATAAGCTGACTCTATCTATGTTACCTAATTTTTAATATTTTAAAAGTATGTTACCATTTCTTACATATTTCTTAAATTTGTAAACTAATACGTAATTCAACCTTTGGTTGCAATGTTTTTCATAAATAAACTGTCTATCTATCTATCTACCTATCTATCTATCTATCTATCTATCTATCTATCTATCTATCTATCTATCTATCTATCTATAACCAATGCTTTTTTGGATAATCACATTCCAGGGCATCTACATGTTATACATATCCAGCCGGGCACGACGGCCACAATGGAAGTTATGAGTTTGAAGGATGATATTTTCACAGTATTATTCCATGCTATGTTGATAAATGTATCTTAAAAACCAGGCGCGAGGGCCGTACTGGGAGAGTATCGGCCCGAGGTCTTGACAGTACGGACCGAGCGCAGCGAGGTCCGTACAAAAAAGACCGAGGGCCGATATTCTTCCAGTACCGTCCCGAGCAAGCTTGTTTAATAAGAGATTTATTATACGACTGAAGTTCAAAGGTACACAAGTGCGGTATCATTCGGGACTATTCGGAACAGTGCCCGGTCCAATACTGAGAGAATATTGACCGGCAATAGAGCATTTTGATTGGTTGATTTTAGTTATTGGCCCTCTGACTGCCCGAGTCGTGTAATAAACAGTCTTATTAAACAGCAAGGTGATATTAAGATTTATTACATTCACTTTGAAATCACTGCTGGTCCCTGTAATCTGATTGGCTCTAATTGGTGCGATTTCTCCACGAATCGCACCATTTTTTGCTCTAAATCGCATCATTTTACGCTTGACTGGGTTTTTGACACATGACGTCAAAGTCTTTCTGTTTTGCATAAAAAATAAGATGTAAAAGCCTTTCTGGTCCTGCTTTTTATTTAAAAACCGGCTCAGTGCTGCATCAATAAAATATTTGAATTGACCAAGTCCTGTATTTGGGCGATTTCAAAACGGATGTGATAAAGTGGTAATTGAACCTCGTATCGTGCAATTTTGGTCTGAAATCATGCTTGTGATTTCAAATCGAACTCGCGCTGCGCGCTCGTTCGATTTTGAATCACGCGTATGATTTCAACCCAAACTGTACTCCACTCAGTTCAATTACCATCAATAATAATTTAATAGGAGTGTTCTGGGATGATTTTCTCTTAATAGCTTAGAAACCGTTTCCACGGAAACCGTCATAAACGTGAATTTTCAACTCGTGAATTGTGCGTGCGAAAGAGCGAGTTGTAGGTATGATGTGATGAGTGGCGCTCGCTCGCTCGCTCGATTGGTCGATTCCTGTAAACTTTTTTTCTATTTTAGGTTTTTGAATGCAGTTGATAGTTTTTGGCGAATGATAAACAAACGAAATGGCGACCTTTGTTGCTAAGAATAGTGTTGGGGTGAAAAGGAAGGCAATGATAATCTTGAAAGAGTAAAAAAGTATACGTTTTTCGTTTGTGAATCAATTAAAGCTTACCCAATCTCCGAATACCCTTTTATTTCTTGCAGCGTATATTTCATTTATGGCATCAATACTTCTATTTTTAAATGTATACATCCAGGAAAATGATTATTGTGTCCAAAAAAGAAAACAAAGAAAACAAAGAAAGGAGGTTAAGCAAAACGCAAAATGTACTTGAGGGTGGCGGATTTGAACCACCTACGGCCACCCTGAGAAGTCAACTACCGCCTTGCCTTTTACCGTAAGGCCACCGAAACACCGTAGTGAGTGGAACTTTATATAAGTATAAATTTTACATTTAAAGCGCTGATCCTTTGGTAATTTCAACCGCGAGCTCGAACGACTCGAGTCGCTGGTCGCTGATAGTCCGATTTTGAAGTGGACGTTGCTCACGGCCAACTGCTCAGTGAAAAAAGCTCAAGCATAAGTTTAATCCATCGAAATTCTGTTTCTTCAATGGTATAACTCGCACTGTGTATGCGTATGTTATTAGTGCACTGTTAAGTTTGTATGTTTCCAGATACCTTCAATTAAGGATTTTTTTCTTAAATAAAGGCTGATAGTTTCGAAAGATACTATTTGGGGCTGCGTCGGTGGGAGTAACGAAATAATGAGTAAGTAAAGATCTCAAAAGAGGGCACTTACTTCTCAAAGATTGTTAAATAATACATCATCCCTATGTCCTCGAGACAAAAATCTTAACTCCAGGAAGTGGTTCTTTCTATCAATATTTTGTGCAAGCCATGTAATACAGGTTAGCCAGGCCATATTACAAACTCAACAACAACTTTTAATCTGACATAATAAACCCTGAAATAATAAACCCAAATTGTGCCAAATAATGTTTTACATTATTTTAAACTTACGATACATGCACAGCAGCAAGTTTTATTTTGAAGCAAGACTTAAGTTACACCTCACTTCATTTAATCTCTAAACTGGATTATTGTAACGTTGTGTTTAGTCCTCTCCCAGAGTACCAGACCAAACGCCTTCAAAGAGTACAGAACACGTGTGCGGGTTTTGTGTTAACTAAATTTGCTGGACTCCAGGATGTTATAAAGCTAGGTTGGCTCACAATCAAAGAGCGTTTAGAATTTAATATAGCTAAGCTAGCACACAAGTCATTATACAATGAGGACTTTCTACCAAAACTCAAGCAACTCGTCGTAAATAGATATAGTCTTAGGTCATTAGCTGCACCAAAATTAGGAACTTGCCAACAAATTGAGAAGAACACTCTACAAGATCAAGCTGCAGAAGCTTTTTATAAGCTTCCTGCGAAGCTAAGAAATTGCAGTGACCATGCACTTTTTTGTATAAATCTTAAGAGACACATACTGACGTGCACTTGATAATCTAGTATAGTTTTTTATTCACTATTTATCAATTTTTATTTATTGTAAGTATTATGTATATAGTTAGTTTTTATATTAGTAGCGAAGAGCCACTACGTGGAAGTATGCTAATAAAGGTCATTATTATTATTATTATTATTATTATTTGATGTATATTAAATTAACAGCAAAGTGACATGGCTTTATATCTAACACCAGTTCTTCAAGAAATGGCACAGCTACAAGTTAACTTAATATGCTGAAATTTTAACTATTCAATTAATATATTTACGCAGATTTACCAATACTAAAATAAACAGTATATAGTGGCTTCATGGCAAACACAAATTCCTCAAGGAATAGATATAGTAGCCTTTCCTTTGAATCATACTGAAGATTGCTCTTTCTCTTTTTTAAAAATCTTGCCACAGATTTTCCTGTACCCAAATGCTCGTCGTAGAGGCTTTACACCTAGGACATTTTCTTCAAGAAATTGATACAGCAACTTTTCTTTTGAATCATATTGAAGATTTAAACAATAATAAGTTGACGGTCACAACAACAATTCCTTTACAACGATGAATATCCTTGCTGGTGTATGACTATAATTACTTCTGTCAACAAGTGGTTTATATTTAGTTTGAGATTCTTTGCTCTGGTTCAATCAGTAATTTTCTGTATGATAATTACATGATTGCAAGTAAAAATTACAAATGGCTGCAGTTTACATTTTATGCTTATTCTTCTGGAAGTTATAAATTTATGATTTATTTTGACAACCACTTTGATTGTCATTTAAAATTAAAAATTGTTGTAAATTAGATGGAACAAGGATACTCCTAATGCTTTATATTTAGGGTAAACTAGGAACACTCAAAACTGTGGTCTTGTTTCGTGAAGAATCAGATATTGAGTATGTTGAAAGAAAAATTAATGTAAAAAAGTTTTTCAAATTATATTTAGTTATATTTCCTTAGGAATTTGACAAGCACAATTCCACAGATATTTCTGAAATTTTGGCAAGCATTTATCATAAATCTAGTTGGAAGAAGAACCTTTCTACATAGAATGAATACTTGCTAAAAGCAAGGATGTGAGATATTTATTCAATAGTGGAAATACCCTTAAAATGAGAATTCAAAGTCATAATTCTTGAAACAAGGAATGTAAATCTTATTTTTAATGGTGGTATTCTTAAACTGAGGAACTTTAAATGGAGAGTATAACCGTGACATTCTTAAAAGCAGAAATCTTGATCCTTACATTTCAAGGAATTGACTCTCAAAATAAGGAAAAAAATCCTTGTTTTGAATATCCACTGACTAACAATAAGAATTCTGAAAAACATAAAATTTAGAGCGGTGTGAACATCCTTGTACTTGTTTTTTCATCCTCGTGCTAATAATTATCTCAGAAGTGCGAAACAGGCTTCAAGGGCAGTACTCAGTTGCAGCACAAGCATAGGCATAAACATAACAAGCTAATGTGGGCTTGTGCTGAAGTGGGCTCAGCTGCAACATAAACATGAGCACAAGCGCTCAGTCGATGTTATGTTAAATAGGGACATGGTTGGTATAAGTAGTATAGTGCTTACTGATTGCCTGAAAGTCTTTCGCTTATATTTATCCTTACGCTTATGCCAGTCTTAATTAGACAGTATAAGCATAAAAAGAAGGCAACGTTTTGATCATCTTATGCATATATGCATATTCTTATGTCCGTGCGTTCCATCCAGAGCATAAGATTTTCGACATGCCTATCCCTATGCTTGCATTGCAACTAAATACTGAGCTCAATATTGGAATAATAGTTTTATGATAAACAAAACAGCACCCTTTTGAACTTTCATTCTACAAACCTTTTACAATAAAATCTGGAACAGTGATTGTCTTCCACCAAATCCTAATCTTTGAGGCCTAATTTAGTTTCACATCATATTCCTCATAATGTTCATTTACCAGTCTAACGATTCATACCTTAGTATGGAAATCAAACTCCGATTTCTATTGACGACACAAATTACATTGGCTTATCCAGTTCACGAGTTGGCTCACAGAGCCTTTGATTTGTTTTCGACATTCAAAATTTGAAAATTAACAGCGAAAAGAATTTTGCAGAAAATCTCATTCTAAAATGATTTCATATTCTACTAAACTTGTTTAAGTAATAGTTGGAAATCCAGGGCCTTCAAATGGTACTAAACAGGCATGACCAGAGCGTGAACGAGAAAAATATAAGAACTGCTTAATGACCTAGCTTCCTTAAGTCGCACCGTGCAATACTGACTCTCGTTCGCTTTTTACATATGTTGGAAGGGGAGGGATGGAGATATATTCCACCTCGGTTACTAAGTAATTATATAAAAATTTTACTCATGATGAAAAATGCCGGTAAAAACACACGTTTGAGTGTAAGTTAGGCAAAGTTTAAATTTTAGCGTTCTTAAGATAGTTTGTACCTCTGTCAAGTCAAATGAGAAGGCCGACATCAAGTCTTGCATCTTTTTTGAAAATCTTTGGCTGGTCGCAAAACATTATTTCGGCTCTTACGATGTATTAAAAGCATATGAAATGAAAGCTTTTTATAAAGGAGTTAAGACCTACTTACCACTTAACTAAGGTGGATAAATCAGCTATAAATAATGAATAACTAATTTTCTTTCTCCGGCCGCCTTGTTAAGAGGGGCCATTCCGAAATATCGCCTAGAGGTGTGCAATATGAAAAAATGAAAAATCTCCAAACTTTTCCAGAATATAGATTTGGAAGAACGTGGGCAAAATCGGTTCGGTGGCTGTCACGTCAGCCTTACAAGGTCCAGACAACCCATTACCTGAACATCACTTGAAAATAAACAAAACAGTAAATGTGACCGCATTGATTGTCTTAATGAAAAGAACACGTATTTACGAAACAGTCCGAAGTGTTATTTGTCCGATTCTGTTGCGAACTTAATTTATGGGCATTGTTTGTGTTTTTCGATATTTGACTCATTTTGGCGGACAAAAAAATGGCAAAATCGAGAGGGTAAAATCGCACCTTGGTACATGGCACGGGGTTATATCAAGTCAATCCAGCGAAAGAACAAGGTTTCTTCTTCATATAACTCCAGTAAAGTTTTTGGGCTACTCAAACAAAGAAATTTTAGGACCCCAAACAAGTGTCATCGAGGTCAAAACACGCCATTCCTTGTCACCCTATTGGGGGTGAATATCAACGGTGCGCTCGTCGAAGAGACAACAGGCCGTCTTGGAGGCGAAACATCGCTACTTATCTGACTAAAAAGCTCATTTTGATCAACATTTGTCGTTTTGGGAGCGTTGAATTATGCTTGAATGGTTTTTGGGGGATATTCATTCACTAATCCGTTGACAGTTTTTTCCAGGCTTCAACAAATAAGCGTTGAGAAAGCTCATCTGATCTGTGGTCTGTAATTTCTTAACATCTTGATTAGGGCATGGATTATTTATTCACTTCACAAGCCACTGCCGTTAAGTGCCCTCCGCTGCTCTTGAAATGTTCAATCTGAGTAAGGATTGCGTGACAAGCGTTCAACAGCCCAATTGTACCTTGAAAAAAGAGTAGTAATCGTTACTACTACTTGGAAACCTCAATGCTGGAAAGTTTTTTATTATAAATGTTTGTTTAATAATCATTTTAAAAGCTACATCTGCCCCTATTCTACCCCGCTGGAGCTGTAGTTCGTTGCCCGTTTCTGAGCAAAGGGAATTTTGTGTACATCTTTTGTCCGACACTTTTTGCTGCTTTAGTACTACCGTGTTACTCGAGGTCGCTCTAGTGAAGACACTGGTGTAAATAACGAACACTAGGCGACGAAGGCAGGTGTAATCGGCCTGTCGATTCTGATCAATGAATGCAATATCTGATAGCTTGGACGGGGGTATAGACCCAATATTCACAAAAATGGAAAATAGTAATACACAAGATCACGACCTCACTAAGTCTGCAATTAATTTAAAGTGCACCTAAACCCAAAAATTTTTTTTCGCTTAACGAAATAAGCTCATTTTTTGGAGTATTTCCGGGCAAAAATTTTTTAATTTGCTTAAATCTTAAATTTTCTGTGCCTAGTCAAAAGACGGAAAATCGGCCGCCATCTTGCCCCACGACCGAGTTTAAAGAGGAATGGCTCTAGCGGATAATGTGACGTCAAATCGAGAACACGAAAGTCTGCTTTTCACACATTTTCACTTGTTTGGGAAGGTTGTGGTCGATATTGTCCTAAATATGCCGACCAGGTGTATTGTATGAGGAATGTATGAAGCGTGATACCCTCTTGCAAATTTCGCACGTTGCTACATCCTCCTATAACACACTTAGTCGGCATATTTTCGGACAAAATCGACTACAACTTTCCTAAACAAGCGAAAGTGTGTGAAATGCAGACTTTCGTGTTCTCGATTTGACGTCACATTACCCGCTAGAGCCATTCCTCTTTAAACTCGGCCGTGGGGCAAGATGGCGGCCGATTTTCCGTATTTTGACTGGGCACAGACAATTAAAGATTTGAGCAAATAAAAAAATGTTTGCACAGAAATACTCCAAAAAATACGCTTATTTCGTTAAGCAAAAAAAAATTTTTGGGTTTAGGTGCACTTTAACGTACGACTTTTTGAGTCCAAGTAGAAGATTGTCAATTCCATTTCAAAGTGACTGGATATTATAGGCAAAATAGGGACGCTGAGCTTGGTTGGCTTATTTCTTACATACAAGTCACAGATTCATAAGAGATCGGGTGGATCAGCTGACACTCTTCAAAAATGTGGCACGGGCACGTGTGGAGGAACACGCTTCATGCTGTGCAACAGCTCGAGTGTCCCACTCATCAGCAATTTCGTGCCTTCCTTGCCGCAATTCTTAAGAAAAAATATTTTATTTGCTGTGGCGCTAGGAATTCATCCACATTGAATCCGCGGCGCCATCTTCATGTTTTGCATGAAATATCTTGAGAAACCTGTGCCAGATTTGCTTTGAACCCAGTCTGTTCTCCTATTTTAAATTTCTCTTCTAGGTAGGCCTTCTGCTTAGCACTGAAATGGGCAGCCTTTCTCGAAGATTGCTATGGCCAGTCCGGCGGTAACGATAAATGTCTTCCTGTTATATTACTTGAATACGAGTGATAGAAATGAACTGATTTCCTTCAGAGTGACTCATACCAAGGTATAGGAAAGTTAAAGTTAAGCTAAAGCTAAAGGAACGGTGAACAGAGAGTACAAGAAAATGTTTACTTTACAAACAGACATCGATACCGAGAGAACAAACAACGACATATCCTGCACGTAGATTAAGCTGATTTTCTTGCAGATTCACAGAGCAACATAATAATAGGGACCTTACGCAATCAGGACGGCAACGCCAAGAAAGACTGCGATTAAAAAATGAATTTCTACTCTTAGTTAGGATTTCAAAAATGGTTGCAGGAGCTTACTGTCTTATACGGCGCCACAGCTCAACTTCAGCATAAAAGTAGCGTTGAGTTCCAAACGGACATTAAAATAATTTTGCCGTCGCGGTTTCGGTTTGCAGACGACGCAAATTTTGGCGATTTCACGTTGTTGTTTTGCATAGGACGACTAAGAAATGTACAAAGTTTCAAAACGCACGTACTGAGCTATTGTTCTGCCAATTAGATCTCTTGTCTTTCCACGTCCTCGTTGCCGTCGCCGTCGTGGTTGCGTAAGGTCCCTAATAACGTTTTGGTGCCCATCACACAATAACGTCGATTCTTTTTGAGAATTAAAATAACAAAGAGAACTGATGGGGAGAATGTCAAATCGTGAGACTTGCATAGTTTTGCCTCTTACGTTATTTCATTGTGATACAAATAAGGAGTTTTTATGATTGTTGCTAATAATCATAGACTCCATCTCCGACTGCGTTTTAGACTGAATGTATGCGCGCATGGCTCTCATCTGTCATCAGTAAAAGATAATCTGAACTTCGTCTTACAGTCAACTATGTCGAAGGCCTTAGCAGCTTCGACGTGATGATCCGCGGGAAAGTTGAAAAAAGTAAAAATCAAGAAAGATTTGCATTGAAGCAAACAACACGCAAGCTTAGTCACGGACCCAGTTGGCATTTATGATTTTTTTGAAAAAAAACTTTCCTAATGGGTTTGCTCGTTGTAGCGAACAAAGACTTTGCTGCAAGCGGTGTTAAAACTCAAGTTGGTAAGTAATAAACCCAGAATAAACTTCTATGTTTTATGGTCACTGTTCCGCCATCAACAATTTACACATGGAATTATTTTGTACAAATTTCGCCTTACGTGGCCACGTCATGAACCAAGCTGATGTTGCCGATGATAAACTAATTAAGTCTCCCCTATTCAACAACTTTGTCCAATCCATTGTGAGGATGTTGACAAAGACGAGTTTATTCTCCAAAATTCTCATAGCTAAAATAGATTAATTTTGTGGCGACTATTAATTAGGATATATCAAAAAAGTTGAAATGGTAAATTGGCCACCGTAACGATTACCGAAAGCTGACGTTTCGAGCGTTAGCCCTTCGTCGGAGCGAAGGGGTAACGCTCGAAACGTCAGCTTTTGTAATCGTTACGGTGGCCAATTTACCATTTCAACTTTTTTGATATATCCTAATTATTTCGTTACTTCCACCGACGCAGCCCCAAACAGTTTCTTTCGAAACTCTCAGCCTTTATTTCATAATTACACAGAGTTGTTAAGCTTGTTTTAATGTTGTTTTAATTAGAACCCTTTCTTCAACTGGTTTTGAGACGCTTACATGCGGGGTTTATTAAATCATTGATCAATAATAAATAAGCTAAGCTTCCTGTATCGCAGGCAACAGGCGACGACGACCAAATTTGTTTGCCGTCTGTTTGTCAAGTATTTGACAACGACATGCACGCTTCGTGGCTGACTCAGTTTGCCTTTGTGACCCTCAATGTATTCCTGGTGTTCGTAGTGGCGAACAGAGACTTTTGTGCAAGCGTTTTAGAAACTCAAGTGGGTAAGTAATACTCTTCCGATGAGCTTCTCTATATTTTTCGTTTCTTTTGTTTCTGCATCAGCAATTTCCACCTGCAAATGTTTCCTAACAGATTTTGCCTTACTCGGTCATGTCATCGACAAAACTGATGTTTTTGATGATTTCGAGTGTCACCTAAAATGTATTGGAAACCGACGTTGCAAGTCGTGTAATGTTCATCCCAATGGCAATGATACGGGTAAGTGTGTTTGTGAGCTGAACAACAAAAGCCGACAGACGAGGCCAGGTGATTTTAAACGAAAGAAAGGATCTACGTACTATGGCTCAATTCAGGTAAGTCAAAAGTTTAGTTTTCATATTACGTATATTCATTTTGAATCCAAGTGTGGCTAAAATTTGAATCAATTCATCTATCTACTAGGGTAATTGTGTCGATGTTTCTCATGAACCGCGAGAAGAACAAACAACGGCAGTTCAATGTCATCCCAGATACAAAGGAAGATGGTGTCAAACACGTAAGTACTGTTGAAACTTTGACGAGCCATGTAATCATCGCAAAATATATGTTTTTTTTCCTTTTTAGTGATTGGATTTAGTGATTGGATTTTTCGTGTAATATGTATACTGGCCTCTATATTATTCCGGCATGATTTCAAGGATAATAGCAAAGGCGAGGAAATAAGCGCGACCAACATCCCACCCGACTATAATGGTGTCATTTTGTAGGAAGACTGGTTCCATTCAAGAGTGCCTTTTCTTTTAAAACTTTAAACTTTTGCCTGTAAAAATACATGAATGAACGTTTCGGTGGATGGAAAATATTTAAAATTTCTGGCGTTTCCTCAGGCAGTTTTATATTTAACTCGCCCTCACCTACTCAACTTCGTATACCATTTTATTTTAACTTACCTTGCACTCTTGAACATTATTGTGGAATTGGGGCAAAAAATAAGAAAGGGTTCCATTATAGAGATTTTCAAATGAAGGTTGCATTGTACTTTATAATTTTTTGGTAGCTAAGAAAGGTTCAAGTTCCCAGCATCCTGCTCGCTCATGTAAGGTGATTCTGGACATAGGGGACTCCATAGGAGATGGGGAGTACTGGATCGACCCTGAAAACAATGGAAGCCCTTTGAAGGTCTACTGTGACATGTCAACTGACGGAGGTGAGCGATAGATGTATTGTGTATTATTTTTCGGCCCGAGTTGAACGAGTAAGTGTTATGAAATGAACACTTCGTCCGGCCTGCTCTGACATCAACGGTTATTGGAAAGTGTTTAAGCATCTTAAACCAAATGACATCATGGCTCTTCAGACTAACGATATGTAGCAAACGCAAGGGAAAAGAAATTTTAAGTATCGACCTCCGCTTGCCTCTAAAACAACCTCTGTGCTTTCGTTCCCTCCTGTTATTTAGTAAGCGAATCTTTCGGGAAAAAATCGTTTTTCACTTTTCTAGTTTACGACTAATCATAAAAGTTTCTTTTCCTCACATGCTTTATCAAAACTCTTTTCCTCACTATCTATGAGCATAAATATATCGAAGGCGCCGGGGTTGTGACTACCCTAGGCCTGTATGTGCCCAACGAATGGCACATTTTTCAGATAGCAAATTCAGCGCCTTTTCCCCCTACGATGCCATCTTTTAAAATTTACATACTACAAACTAACGCTATTTTCCCACAAACTGAGCATATACCCGCAAAAACATATTGCTATTGTTCAAGACCGGAGGCGTAGACATTTCGGCGATGAGCAAAGTTGTAAGGAAGTTTTTGCTGTTTCAGGAGGCTGGCTTCTTGTTTCCAACCTTGTAATGGCCAGCTCAAGACGCAGTTCCGTTGCCTTGTTGTTTGAGAGGTCGTACCATGCTATCAGCAAGTATCATAAGAACAACATGTTGCTGGCAAAAACGGCCATGAATGAGCTCAGAACACACTTGAATTTCACTCAGCTGAGATTCCACTGCAGCAAACGATTGAAGCGTAGGTTCCACGTAACCACAGCCCCCAATAGCTTTGGAGAAGCAGTGGTCCAGTACTTCAGCGGTCAGACAGATGTGCTTCCATACTCGTGTGAATCTTTTGTCAGAATGGAAGACGACGACTCAAAATTAGCCAATGTCTGCCAAAAGTGGGGGGCCGAGGGCACTAACACGCACAATGTTGGTACATGGAGCTCTTCTGATCGCAATGAGGACAGATTGTACGATCATGTTGTGCTCGTCTGGGGGACTTATCACTGGAATATTCAGCCATCGCAACAACGATTTGACTGCGACGATTTCGCACATGCAGTGTCTGCCGGTGATTTCTGGAAAATTTATGTACGTTAGATATTTTGGGTACATTCCCTGTATTCACAAGTCTTGACTCACACTAGTTAGTCTGATCTAACATCGATACAGAGCGTGCAGTTTTCAACTGAGCATCGAAAATGATCCTAGATTGCATTGGTTTTGCTCTAATTCGCTGTGTGATTAGTCCAGAAAACTCGCGCCCGCCACCATGTCAACCAATCAAATGCAAAACCAAGACCAATTCCAACTTGATCACTCGTGTTTTCCCGCGATTCGATTCAAGCAGGTTGCCTGTTTTATTTCGAGTTTTCATTGGTTAATGAAAATGTAACCTTTGATCATGATTGGTCGGGTGATTACTTTGGTTTGGTTTTTCAACACTCAATTGAAAGCTGCTTTATTAGTCATAAGAATTCATTTTGATCTCGCTGAGTTTTTCAAGTTTCCTCCGAATCGGTCTCTCAAGAATAGGTTACTAAGTCACTGAAAAGTGATCTAGTCTGATCGTCAGCCAAATATCACTGGCTTCTTTCACCAGGACAGAACAGGCTCGAACGCGATGATTAACGCCGCCATGTTTCTATAGGTGATCTCTAGAAGATATATGTACGTTGAGGACTCGATGACATATGAAGTTATTATTGTTGTCATAGACACAAAAATTAGATTCCCAAAGTTTCTTAACACGTTATACTTTTTGCGATAATTGTAGCTCAAAATACTTCATCAAATGCTTTGGTACATTATTGCTTTAATCTGATTTCAATAAGAATCAATGGTGATAACCAATCGGTTTCGATTGTAATGAGGGAAGGACACACTTCATAGCTTTCTGTCTTCCCTACTATGCCATTCAACATAAAGCCTTTGATTGAGGGAGAGTTCCAACTTCTGTCATCCGCGTCAGTGCTTTGATTTCTCGATCTAAATGGCTCCACCAAGTCACTCAGGAGTCTTTCAGAGGCCTGCGATAGAGGCG
>NC_142528.1:10094547-10099547 GCF_964205215.1 Stylophora pistillata | reverse complement strand
TTTGAAGGTTAGCCGCGCCTACGCCATATTTTCAAATTTGATCATTTAGCGTGAATGCATAGAATGACGCCCTTCTAGTAGCCCCTAAAGCCATCAAAATATATGCGCAAACGACGGATTCTGATTGGTTTGTTGATCTCCTAACGATAGTGGAAGTTTGCGTATGATGCACGATCCTTCGCAGTAAATAGCGCTATTTATGCAATGGCGAAAATCAGACCTGAAAAATATTAGGCCTGTACGGGATTCGAACCACTGACCTCTGCGATACTAGTGCAGTGCTCTACCAATTGAGCTAACAAGCCAACTGGGAGCAGGCCGTTAAGTTGATTCGTAATAATCGTGCATCATACGTATTTTAATACCGCAGTTTAAAATATATGAACTTCATATATTCATTGAATCAGAGGATGTTTGGTGGGGGAGGAGGGGGAAAAAAGTCTGCTTTGTAGGGAAGGTAGGGAGAAAAACGTTTTCGCGCGTGCCAATCGCGCGGTCCGGGCGGTTCACGTGTTAATGCGTACGTGTTAACATAAAATATTTCTACGATTAACCGCTTTTGGTTACAATTGGGTCATTCCATATAATAATATCTGCTCCCCCTCTATAAGAAACTAGTCTTTAAACAAAATTAGCCAACACAAGTCAATCAATTATGAATTAAGTCGTAGATACATACGGTCATAGACTGCCTATTTTTTATCTTTTGGTCGTATTTTTAGTGATTAAAATGTTTGTTTCACTTCTCAAGAGAGATTTTTTTTGCTATATATAGCTTTAAGAATCCACATCAGTGAGGTGACAAAGAGAATACTGGACGCTTTGGGAGGCTTTAAAGTCGAAACTCGAGGCGAGGTATTCCTGAAGGTGAGAACTGTAAAAAAAAGTTTAAAGAACATTTATTTAATCACTTTAACCAGAGTGTGGCGAGGGTCGCAAAACAGAGCGAGGCTCCAAATTAAGTGCGCCCAATATCCCACCCATCCCACCGCAGGGGAGGACATCCATCACACAGTAATCTCGTGTGTGGGAACTTAACGTCTCCTACCCCAACCCTGCAGGAGACGGGACCTCCATTTATTCGTCCCTATCCGAGAAGACTACAATATCTAACCATTTCTTGATGTTTAGAAAGGTAGCACATTCTCCTCAATTATTTTAAGACACTGAATGTTGGTCCGGCCGATAACCCACTGGGTTGTTTCCCTATTTTAAACAATCGGTATCCTTTGGCAGAACAGCCAACCATACGACCAATCATGTTTTAGAGAATCGTAGTTTCGTTGACACGAGAGCTTATTCTGTCACCTTTAAGACCTTGATATCCATTATTGTCCAAACAGAATTTTTGGAAGCAGGGTTTGCGAAATGGTGAGCCTGATTTCTGGTCTTTTTTCAAGTAAAAAGATTTCCCAACTATGTCTTTTAAAACCAAATTCATCCAGCCACAGGATCACGTCTTACTATTGAACTTGAAGTTTCTCTGTGTTTTCTGCATCAAAGTTTGCGGAATCACAACTACAGTCAGTCGATCTAAAGCACTTTATGTATTTTATTAGGGAAAGGGAAATATGACAACTTATTGGCTTTTGGATGCAGCACAGAAACCAGTCCATAAGCCTCGACGCCCAATACCGAATGGTTTCTCCACAGACTCTCCCCTCCTTTCCTTACCTGGATTTAAAAGTACTTTGGCGGCATCTTGCTCATCAGTATCCCTGGGAATAAGACGTTCCCCGTCACTGCGCCGTAGTCAGTTCCGTGGCTCCCAGGGGTCTCCAATTAAGAAGAGATGGCAGAATATCGAGGATGGTCCGAAGAATTCTCCAAGAAACAGCTTGATAAAGACAAATGCCAATGCTAACCAGCAGAGCATCGTATGAAAGCGAAAGTGAGAGGGAGACTGGAGACTGTCTCTAAATCTATCTTACATTAACAGGGCTGAATAACGTCTGCGCATGTGCGAGACCTCTTGGCTCGCGCTGGTGCCAATGGCCTGGGCACCATAACAAACTTCGAAAAAATGGCGGCGTTTTTAAAAAGTTTCGTATAGCGCCCGGTTTTTGGTGAAAAGGTAGCGCAAAACTGAAAACGGTAGAAAGAAATCTTTACGCTAGTTCCCTCGTTCATTGACCTGCACATACACTTTTTTACACTGAGGTTTAAAGGTTGTACACTTAATGAAAACAGCGCGTTACCACGATAAATTTATCGAAGACTAAGAAGATGACATCTTACGCGGTGTTTTGGATGTTATCGACGTCCATCCTATTGTTCTTTAGTTCCCATGCAAAGCCCAATGAGCGGACTTGCTGGTTTATCAAGCGAACACGAGCTGGAGAAACATGCCAAGGTCGATTGAGGCGGTTTGACGAGGCCATTGCTCGGTTTGTGGACGGAAATTTAAATTGCTGGGCTTGCTTTCGGCATTGGATTAGAGCAACTCGAGAAGCCAATGAATATTGCTCGTGTCCACTCTTGGAGCACTCCAAAGAGCTGTCGAAGAGAAAAGTCCCGAGGCGGTTCTACCGTCTATTTGATCGGGTTGGAGCTAATGTCTCCACTTATCGGCCCGGAACCCGATGGTGCAACAAGTGTTCTGCAATTGCTGATAATGTTTTCTGCAATGAACCAAATTATGTTCCACCAGTACAAGTAAGTGCAGCGCTTATTTTTGCCTAATGTTGTTTAAGCAACATTGAGATAATTATAGATATAATTGCAAAAGCACTCAATAATTGATGCCCCTGAAAATGAAATACCAGTCCCACACAATTCACACACACACAAAATAGGCTGGAGCCATATTTTGTTTGTTTGTTTGTTTATTTGCCAATATGGCCCACCAAAAAACCAGACTGCATAACTGCTACTTTGTTATCACAAAAAATCGTTCCAGAACTATACCAAAATATTTTATCATGTATCTGCTCCTTACTTTTCCGAGAAACACTCAGGCATCTACATCTTCTCCAACCAGTACTCAATCATCTGATGGCAGACAGGTACATGAACATAAAATAATAATTTATTATAAGAATCAATTTCTAATTATAAAAATTGTCATAATAAATGACATGGTGATGTTTTGGTATGAATTTTCTTAGGAGAGTGCTTCACAAAGCATGGCCAGTCAACTTGACAAAACACTGCAAAATAAGGAAATGACATCTTCAGGTAAACAACTTACCACAAACTTACTATTTCTGTAGCATAACATATGTAATTTTTTTTTGTAAAGCATTTACTAATTAAAAGTAATTAACTCTGAGGAGGCACTGCAACAAGAGGACACATGCAGGTATGATAGTCACGTAAATCTAAAATAAAATGATTCTCTGATTAAACACTCCCTCCACATCATCCTCCACTTCATTAATATTTAAAAAATAGTTATGAATCATTAGAAATGATTCTTCCATTCAAATAAGTGTTAACTCACATACAGTAGTGGAAAAGCTTTTAATAAACATTATATTATACATTATATTTTGTAGACCTTACCTTTGACCAGTTGGTCACTCAGTGCCAGACTGCTATGTTCAAATACTATGAAAGCAGACCAGAAGTACCACTCTATGACCCAGCTGTGATGAGGGACTTTTGTAAGAATGCTCCTGGGCTTTTCGATCTTCTACTGAGGTCAATAACAAGAGATGACAACAGAGTATTGCCTGATAGGGTGTTCCTACAAAGGCAAAGAACAGTTTCACTGTTACACATTCTATCATACTTCAGGTTTGTGGTTTTATTGGGCTCGTTCCCGGACAAGTGCAGAGTTGTTAATACAATACATTAAGTAAGAATTTCTAAAGCCACATGATATACTGTGTAGAGGTACAAATTAATTATTATAAAAATTACAGGTCATAGAAAACATGCCAGCTGCAAAAGGACAGTGGTTTGTACTTGTCGCTTGGTGGATTGTCATTACAGGGATTGTCTCCTGGACCAGTGCTCAGCTTCTCAGTTAATCCCAGAACCGTCCAGAACATAAAGACAGATATGGCCAAGACCCACAGTGAACATGTTACTAAACAACTATGTACAACAAGTTAATACTGTATGTAAATACACAAGACACAATATTGATACACAAAGTTACACATACTTAGGGTTCAAGAATAAGGACCATGCAACAAAATATAATTAAACACATTTTCATTTTTCAGCTTGACTGCTTCATGATAAACCTCCAGGATGATTATCACAATATCCACAGCAAACATGTTCCAACTGACCTACAAAATACCAAGATTGCACACATGGCCTCTGCTATGCTAGACATACATCCACACATCCCAGCAGTAAAGAGAACCAATGTCAGCCCACATCGACAAGTCAAAGTAAACATCAGAGGAGAAGACAAGATGTGCCTTAGAGGAGCAGACAGTTCTGCTGTTTTATTACACATCAACAGAGGTCTCAAAGACATGAAAAATCACTTCATCAATTAACTTCCAGCACAAATGAAAAATCTAAATCCAGGGAATTTCCATAATTTGGTGCAAAATTTTAGGTAATACATTTCTTCATTATTCTATGCCTGCCATTAAAATAGCATTGACTGGAAAATCTAGAGCACAAAATATGTAAGGAATACATGCAAATCTGTGAATTAATACATGCAATATTAATATTTAAATGACTATTTTACATGTTTCCTTGGGCTTACCATCAGCCCTGTGATGAAGATATTGAAAGCTTACAATCCTGTCAGCTTTTAGAGGAGTGTGAGCAAGACTTGAAAAGTCTCAAGAATTACAAAGAGTCTATAGAACACGTGTATCCCGATGTGAACAATTATCTTGAGAGAAATCTTCTTCCCTTCCCTGCAGACTGGCCTGGTTGGTATTATCCTAAAAAACTAATAGCTAACAACTTCACTGGAAAGTACACCTCACTAATACCAGAACAAGGCCAATTCCACGTTACCTTGAATGCTGTGGAGGATACTGTAATCTAACATTGAGAGGGTAGACCATAGCATCAACTGGATT
>NC_142528.1:10052047-10089547 GCF_964205215.1 Stylophora pistillata | reverse complement strand
GACTGCCAGTAATTTTGGCTCCGTCCTCCAGGCAAAAAGAGTTACACCGTCTCTTATCAAGCGACTACTTGGGGAATACAACTTGAGTGGAGTTAAAGCAATTGCATGGGGACAGGACAATGAGACTGAGGCCCTGAAATCCTTCACCAACATCACAAACTTTACACCTGTACAGACCGGCCTTTGGCTACACGAGTCGGGAGTTCTGGGTGCTTCCCCTGATGGACTTGTGGGAGACGACTCGGTGATTGAGTGTAAGTGCCCCTACACACATCGAAATGCGACAATCAAGGAAGCTTGTGGGCACAAAGACTTTTACTTGGAGGAGAAGGAAGGGAATTATACGCTGTCTACCACACATGTTTACTGGCATCAGTGTCAAGGCCAGATGTTCCTGACAAAGCGCAAATTCTGCTACTTTGTTGTATGGACCACAAAGGATAGTGTAGTTATCAAGATTGAACGAGATGAATCTTGGGAGCACAATATTACTATCTTGAGTGATTTTTACTTTCATCAACTATTCCCAAAGATTACCGAGGGAGAACTTTGAAAAGTGGTGCACAGATGCTGGACATAATCAGAGTGGGGGGGGGGGGGGGGGAGTGGGAGCTAATGTAAATAGGCAGTAGCTAATGTTAAAAGGTATTTTTTTAAATTTCATACATTAATTTCTTAATATAACATTACATATTCTACACTCAGATAGAGACACAAGATAAAGAACCCACATTTTTCCATTTAGCATAGTAACTTAATAATAAATTACATTCTTCCTGAAAGCAAGCTTAAACAATTTTTTTTTTTGCAACCAATGGCTACTGGTAGCTGGTAACACTTATCCTGGTTACTCAACAGGGCCCAGGTACATAAAACTTATGCCACACTTAAGTAGGCTTGCATAGCAATGCAAAGGGAAGGGGAGAGAGCCAAAACAAAATCCATGCAGCACAGGTTATTTTTTCTGACTACCTCTCACCATCCCTTAAGCTAATTGAAGTGTGGCTTTAGTTTTATACACCTGGACTCAGGCTCCCAGCTTCACAGACACAAAAGTAAAACCTTTAAGCCAGCACGACTTTCACACTTGGAACTACTGGACGAAAGAATTCCATACTGGTCACATGCCCCTGACCTGGATTTAGTTGAAATGACAATTTAAGAATGTCACTGGTTTTCATTATAATCTATTTTCACAGAACACATAGTAGTTTGTATTAATGAACATAAAGGAGATGAATATCAGAAAAATGTAAAACTGACCACATCATATTTTTGACCAAAGCTATGTCAATACCATTTGATCTGTTACAGTAGGGCTTCTAGTAATACAAAAATAATATTAAAAACTCATTGTACTATAATTTAGTTGAAAAAAAGTTCTATTCAGTCAAATTCAAAGTCTTCGCAGCCATCCTTGATCAATGGATACTGCAAATTAACAAGAGCTGAGCACAGTTGGCATAGCTTGTCAGCATGGCACCTCAAAAATGCTGGGATGAAGCCAAGGATGCGAAAACTCTTAAGTCTTGCATTTGCACGCTCTACGTGGATGCGACATCGAGCTATTGATTTTGTCGCCCTTGCCTCACTCTCTGTAAACTTTCCATTGTTGAGAAATGGTGGTATGTTCACTGAAACACCTCTTGGAACTACATTGCTGATGAGAAAACCTTTGTCTGCCAGAACAAGATCACCAGCACTCAAATGTTTACAAAACCCAGACTCTTTAACCATGACCTTGTCACTGACTGAGCCAGGAAAAAGATCACTAACATAGGTTATAACTCCATTTGGGGCAACCCCTATAATGACTTTGAAAGAGTTCATTCCCCTGTAGCTGGAATATGTAGCATTCTGCTGGGACATGAGCTTAGGTGCAGCAATTTCAATGTCTGTACAATCAATCACAATGCGGCAACTGCTGTACTCAGTGAAAGAAGATGGCAAACACATCTTGTTCTTTTCTCTAGATGGCACAGTTGTCATGATGTCTTTGAACAGGAGAGAATGCAGAACATGGACAAAAGTTAGTACTATGTTAGCAACAGTTGCAACACTGCATGAAAACAACTGGGCTAAATGTAGATTGGTATAATTTTGTTTCAGTTTCATCAGAGTGATAAATATCTGGTCCTCAAGTGTGATCGCCTCAACCTTCCATCCAGCATAATAGTTTATTTCACCCTTGAATCTTGAAACATATCCCACAACAATATCAAAAACATCCTTAGTGGGTAGACCTGTCTCCATCCGTATCACCTCAGGGCTCAAGCTCTTAGCAGAGTAGTGTGCACTATAGTAACTTGACACTTCCTTGTGTTTAGCAAGTTCTGTTGAAGTCATATCAAGCTCTATTGACAGCAGAGCTTCTTTGGAACTTGTCTTTTCCTCTTGTGAGCATTCAGTGGAACATGGTTCAGAGTTCTCTTTAATCTCTTCAAGCACAGATGCTACAGTTGGTAATTTCGTGGGCTCGGCAGACACTTTCCGTTTTTTCTTGGGGGTAGGTGTACTGGGAGGTGTTGGTCCTGTACCTGGCAGCAAGTCCAAACTATCAAACAGCTTGTGCCTGTTTCTGTCACTGATGGTTGGCATATTTTCTTTTCGCCCATCTTTAAAGTGACAACTGCAAAGTCGCGAATGTTTGCTGGGCTTTCTATCTCCTCTCCTATAACAGAAAAAGACAGAAGCAGTTACTATACTTGCGCTTAAAAAACCCAAAGTTTAGTTGGTCACATGCTTAACCTTGTAGTCTAAGACGTGAATGCGAAGCGAGTATTTCTCTGAGCTTGTTACTTAATACTAGTTAGTGTAAAAGCTTTGATACTCACAACTATCATATAGTTTTTTAGTAACTAAATAATCTTAGATCAAGACTGAAGACAAGGAAAGGCAAAGCCGCGAGAAAAGAAATAAGACAAGAAAGAGAAACAGCTAATCGTGAATCAGTTTGAGATAAAAAAAAAAAACAGCTATTTCTAATCGATGGTACAGCATCGAAATATATATTTTTCGAAAAATACTCACCTTACAAATGATATCCACTTATCATAGAGTGTTTTATGTTTTTTCTGGTCTGGAAACGAAAAGAATCGGCAGCAGTGGCTTTCAGATGTGTGATTGCAATCTGGATGAAAACACTGGCCCATCGCAAACTTCGTCTCCGTGGCGTTTTGACTCGAATTATTGCTCACCAGGTGCTTTTGTCCGCTTATTATACTCTTCAATAGTAAGGCCAAAGGTTATCTTGATTCTCTTTATCTTATTTCTATTATTGGAGGATAAAATGCGCTATTATAGCTCTTGAAGTGTTCGAGGTCAACGACAATGTGTCACGCTAGGGACGCCATATTGGTTTGTTTAGACCACAGAATTCCGGTGCTATGGAAACGTGACGTAAGCACTTTAGGACTCTATTGTTTGATCCACAAAAGACAATAGATGGTTCATTAAGCCACCTTCATTGTAACTGTGCTTTGGAGGATTGTAAACACCGCAGATTAAAAAGCGATGTCCCGTGGGAAGAAGCAAAGTTACGCATATGACTTCATAATCGGTTGATCGGTAAACATCAAGCACTTTCAGAGTTTTCCTGATATAAATCGCAACACCGCCTTTATTCCGCATATCCTTTCCTGACCAATTCCTGTCCCTGCGAAAGACTTCATAATCAGCGATATTAACCACCGCATCGGGTTGCGCCGGTTTTAAATGAGTTTCGGACACGACGCACACATCGATATCATTATTCCACATATCTGCCTCCAAGGCTACAGGAGCTCGCACTCTATTTTTGGTCTTCGACAGACTGCATATGTTTACAAACATGCAGTTAGGTACCGCAAAAAGCGAAGGGCTGTTCTTCCTTTTAACTGGCTCTCTGTGCAATGCAGTGAGGCATCTCTTAGCGTTTAATTCTCTAACGGGACCGGACTTCACCGGGCGACGAGATTTCACAACCTCTATGGCTTGACCATCCCTTGCTCTCTCGCTAGGATTCAAAAAAGCGTCTGCCGCTCTGTTTTTAACCCTGCTTCGCCCTCTATACCTTAGAATTCCCAGCTGTTTCAGCGTTTTCATCACGGGAGCTTGAGGTTTCAACGCGAACCTTCGTAGAGACAATAAATCGTTTCGACTCCGGAACATGATCGTATCTGCTCTGCCGTTACTGCCGTTACTGCTGTCCCTATGAGCGGTGGTTAAGTCTACTCCATCCTCAAGCCAGTTCTCTTGTTGTCCATATTGGGGTCCGGGATTAGGGTGAATGTCAGGCATAGTAAGCAGCGTACTAAGCAGCACAGAATGTTCAGGTGCCGCTAAATAAACCAAGCCTCTAGAATTCCATCGAACCACACACCTTTTAAGTCGATGGTTGATGTTGTTGTAATGCATGACATCTCGCACATGCGCAGACGTTATTCAGCCCTGTCTCTTACATTAATTCTAACTCTGCTGGGAGTAATAACTTCCGTGACGAATGTGTCCAAATTTAGAAGAAACATGAAGAAAGGACAGAAAGGATAAAGCTATACGATATCGACGTACTGCGTTTCCTTCTGAGGTCTATACTGATTATTTTCTGTCACGAATGGGAAGCAAAATTCATTTCATATTTGTGATTCACCGTATAGGCACGTCGTTCGAATAGGCGTGCTCCGGACATTTTGTGTTCGATCGTGACTATCATGGGCCGATTGATTCGAAGCTTTAACATCCCCCCTCCCGGACAACCCGTCGGAATTTGACTTTTGAACATTTGTTTGTTCAAATTCCCGCTCATTGGGACAAAATTGTGGTTAAATGCCCTCCCAAAGTTTTGTTGAAGGCAAAATCAGCAGCCGTTAGTTTCTACATTTTGATTTAGTTTTAAAACCTAGACCTTGTCCAGCTTTTCTTTAATTTTGAGCCGTTTTCTGTCTAAAGTGAACTATTTACCATTAAACACCGCCTTATTGAAAGATATAACGCTTCCGTTTCAAATTCTCCGTCCCCCCTTATGGACGACAAACAAATTGGTTTGCCCGGGGGATGTTGAAGCTTTGAAATGATCGGTGCATATTGCGTGTGAGTGTAAAATAACGAAGAAAGAAACAAAAATAAGATATAATTAACATAATTTTTCGCTCGTTTCATTTCGTGTGAATGAGCACCATCATTTGTTTGATGTTCTATATTCTTTTCTTGCTCGACTGTGTTCCAAGTAAGGTCAGATATTATTGCTTCCATTTAAATTCCTTCCAAGTTCGCAGGGGTTCTCTCTTTCTGAAACAGAGAGTAAAACACATGACTATAAACTATTCCAAAACAACATCTAGACATCTTTTATTTTCTAAGAGTCTCGAATTCTTAATTCCACATGCCATTATGATAAAAAAAGAAAATTTTTCTCGCAAGGTTTGCAGTGCACCCTTTCGCTGATTAATGTTGCTCGGATTTCATTTGCTTTCTCGCAATGAACTTTCTTATTTCTATAACATTCCGCATCCTCATCATTTCACATGATGGAATTATTTGGAATAACCACTGTCAGTTTATTTGCAAACCTTGACATTTGAAGGTAATTGAGGATGTCAAACAATTCGAATTCTAATTTCTATGACCAAATTCAAGATTTGAAATAACGGGGTATGCATTTGAAAATATTCATTTCATTGGTTTAAAAGGAAAAGTTTTGAATATCGAAGAAAAACGTTTTGTCTAAACCAAAAGAGAAAGGCTTGTTAAGTAAGGAGAGCAGGTGTTTATATCGTAGAGACTGAAATGTAAATCATAACTTCTAAATTACTCTAAATAGATATCTGCATGAATGTATCGTATATATTAAATGTGTAATATTGAACATTGCAACAAGCTCATTTAACCAGTTTCTGTAGAATGTAAAGTTGTCTATAGAAGTGTTCAGTCCATGTGAGGAAATTACGATATAATAAAAACTTTCGAACAACCAGGAACGTCTCTAAATACTATGTTCCAAAACCCAGAATCACCTTAAGTGCTTTATGGTCACAGTTCCACCATCGACAATTTACACATGGAACGTTGCCTTAATTGGTCTCGTCATGAACCAAACTGATAATGCTGATGATAAACTAAGCCTCCCCAATGCGACAACTTTGTCAAAACCATACTGAAGACCTTGACAAAGACGAGTTTATTCGCCAAAAATGCGCATCAAACGCCAAACAGATTAGCTAATTGAAAATTTTCAGAGCTACAATAAATTAACTTTGTGGCGACCGTTTCATAATTACGTTTACTTGTTTGGAACATTAAATTGCAACGAGATCGATCATATGCGATGAAAAAGCCACAAGGCTTAGTGATGTCGTATATAGCTTTTAACTGTCAGCCGTTTAAAGATCATTATGTGGTTTATTCAGTCTAATATATATCCGTATAACAAATATGATAGCTTATTTCAATGGTGTTGAATTAGAACCTTTTCTTCAGCTGGTTTCAATTAGGAGCTCAGTTTAACGTGGGGGGTAAACAAATCAGTTATCAATAATAAATAAGATAAGCTTCCTATATCGCAGGCAACAGGCGACGACGACCAAATTTGTTTGCCGTGTGTTTATCAAGTAGTTGCGAACGACATGCACGCTTTGTGGCTGACTCAGTTTGTCTTTCTGACGCTCACTGTATTCCTGGTGTTCGTGGTGGCGAACCAAAACTTTTGTGCAAGCGTTTTAGAAACTCAAGTGGGTAAGTAATACCCTACCAATGAGCTTTACTTTATTTTTTATTTATTTTTTTGTTTCTACATCAACAATTTCCACCTGCAAATGTTTCCTAACAGATTTTGCCTTACTCGGTCATGTCATCAACAAAACTGATGTTTTCGACGAGTTCGAATGTAACCTAAAGTGTATTGGAAACAGGCGTTGCAAGTCGTGTAATGTTAATCCCAATGGCAATGATGCGGGTAAGCATGTTTGTGAGCTGAACAGCAAAACCCGACAGATGAGGCCAAGTGATTTTAAACGAAAGAAAGGATCTACGTACTATAGCTCGGTTCAGGTAAGTCAGAAGTTTAGTTTTAATATGTGTATATTTATTTCGAATCCAAGTAAGGCTAAAATTAACATCAATTCATTCAGGGTAATTGTGTCGATGTTTCTCATGAGCGAGAACGAAAAATGGCAGGTCAGTGTCATCCCAGATACAAAGGAAGATGGTGTCAAACACGTAAGTACCGTAAAACTTTTACACAGCATGGCAAAATGAAAGTTTGTTTCCTTTTTAGTGATTGGATCGATTTTGCGTATAATCTGTATACTGGCCTCCATATTATTTCGGCATGTTTTCAAGGATAATAGTAAAGGCGAGGAAATAAGCGAAACCGCCATATAGCCCCACTGTAATGGTGTCATTTTGTAGGAAAAAGTTCCTTGCGAGTGCGCGTTTTCTTTTAAAATTGTAAACTTTTGTCTGTAAGTATATGATTGAACGTTTCGATGGGTGTCAGGCGTTTTTCCAAGCAGGTTTATGTTAGATTCACCTTCACCTACTCAACTTGGTATACCATTTTATTTTAACTTACCTGGTGCATTTAAACATCATTAGGGAATTGGCGCAAAAAATGTTAAGAAAGGGTTCCGTCATAAAGATTTTCAAATTAAGGTTACATTGTACTTTATAATTTTTTTTTGGTAGCTAAGAAGGGTTCAAGTTCCCAGCATCCAGCTCGCTCATGTAAGATGATCCAGGACACAGGTGACTCAATAGGAGATGGGGAGTACTGGATCGACCCTGAAAACAATGGAAACCCTTTAAAGGTCTATTGCGACATGTCAACTGACGGAGGTGAGCGATAGTTGTATTGTAGGTTACTTTTCAGCCAGTGTTGATCAGATGAGTGTTCTAAAATGAACTCTTCGTCTGGCGTGCTCCGACATCAACCATTATTGGAATGTTATCGTTTAAGCATCTTAAACCAAATCATGGGTCTTCAGACTGACGATAGGTTGCAAGCGCAAGGGTGAAGAAATTTTATTTACCGGCTTCTGCTTGCCTCTATAAAATTTCTGTGCTTTTTGCAAAAAATCGTATTTCATTTTTCTAGTTTACGACTAATCATAAAGGTTTCTTTTCATCACATGCTTTATTAAAACTCTTTTCTTACTATCTATTAGCATAAAATATATCTAAAGCGCCGGGGTTGTGACTATCCTGCACGTGCCCAACGAATGGCACATTTTGCAGACAGCAAATTCAGCGCCTTTCCCCACTAGGATGCCATCTTCAAACATTTACATACTACAAACTTACGCTATTTTTCCATAAACTGAGTATACACGCGAAAAAACATATTTCTATTGTTCAAGACTGGAGGTGTAAACATTTTGGCGATGAGCCAAGTTGAAAGCAAGTTTATGCCGTTTCAGGAGGTTGGCTTCTTGTTTCCAACCTTGTGATGGCCAGTTCAAGACGCAGTTCCGTTCCGCTGTTGTTTGAGAGGTCGTACCATGCCATCAGCAAATATCAGAAGAACAACATTTTGCTGAGAAAAACGGCCATGAATGAGCTCAGAACACACTTGAATTTCACTCAGCTGAGATTCCACTGCAGCAAACGATTGAACCGGACGTTCCATCTAACCACAGCTGCTAATAGCTTTGGAGAAGCTGTGGTCCAGTACTTCAGCGGTGAGACAGATGTGCTGCCATATTCGTGTGAATCTTTTGTCAGAATGGAAGATGACATCTCAGAATTAGCCAATGTCTGCCAAAAGTGGGGGACCGAGGGCAATAAAACGGATAATGTTGGTAAATGGAGCTCTTCTAATCGCAATGAGAACAGATTGTACGATCATGTTGTGATCGTCTGGTATAAGTATCACTGGAATATTCAGCCATCACAAAAACGATTTGAATGCGACGATTTTCGAGGTGCAGTGTCTGCCGGTGATTTCTGGAAAATTTATGTACGTTAGATATTTTGGGTACGTTCCCTGTATTCAGAAGTCTTTACTCACACTAGTTAGTCTGATCTAACATCGATACAGAGCGCGCAGTATTCTATTGAGTATTGAAAGTGATCCTAGATTGCATTGGTTTTGCTTTAGTTTGCTTTGTGGTTGGTCCAGAAAACTTGCGCCCGCCACCATCTCAACCAATCAAATGCAAAACTAAAACCAATTCCAACTTGGTCACTCGTGTTTTCAAACGCTTCAAGCAGGTTGCTTCAAATGCCCACCCAATGTTTTGTTGAAGGCAAAATCAGCAGCCGTTAGTTTCTACATTTTGATTGTTTTAAAACCTAGACCTTGCACAACTTTTCTTTTGAGCCATTTTCTGGCTAAAGTGAACTATTTACCATTAAACACCGCATATTGAAAGATATAACGCTTCCGGTTCAAATTCTCCCTTCCGGCTTCCCCCCGTATAGACGACAAACAAATTGGGTTGCCCGGGGGATGTTGAAGCTTTGAAATGATCGGTGCATAATGCGTGTGAGTGTAAAATAACGAAGAACGAAAAGAAAATAAGATATAATCAACATAATTTTTCGCTTGAGAGGATGTTTCAGGTGACAAGAGTACTTTCAAACTCTCGAGAATTTGCTAAATAATCATCATTTCATTTCATTTTGTGTGAATGGGCACCATCATTTGTTTGATATTCTATATTATTTTCACAGAGGTGACATATTTGTAACATAACTTTGTGTGAAAGCCGACTGTGTTAAAAGTAAGGTCATGTAATTGCTTCCATTTAAATTCCTTCCAAGTTCGCAAGGGTTCTCTCTTTCTGAAACAGAGAGTAAAACACATGACTATAAACTATAATTGGAATAACCACTGTCAGTTTATTTGCAAACCTTGACATTTGAAGGTAATTGAGGATGTCAAACAATTCGAATTCTAATTTCCATGACCAAATTCAAGATTTCAAATAACGGGGTATGCATTTGAAAATATTCATTTCATTGGTTTAAAAGGAAAAGTTTTGAATATCGAAGAAAAACGTTTTGTCTAAACCAAAAGAGAAAGGCTTGTTAAGTAAGGAGAGCAGGTGCTTATATCGTAGAGACTGAAATGTAAATCATAACTTCTAAATTACTCTAAATAGATATTTGCATGAATGTATTGTATATATTAAATGTGTAATATTGGACATTGCAAGAAGCTCATTTAATCAGTTTCTGTAGAATGTAAAGTTGTCTAAATAAGCGTTCAGTCCATGTGAGGAAATTACGATATAATAAAAACTTTTGAACAAACAGGAACGTCTCTAAATACTATGTTCCAAAACCCAGAATCAGCTTCAATGCGTTATGGTCACAGTTCCACCATCGACAATTTACACATGGAACTTCACCTTAATTGGTCACGTCATGAACCAAACTGATGTTGCTGATGAGAAACTAAGCCTCCCCTATGCGACAACTTTGTCAAAACCATACTGAAGACCTTGACAAAGACGAGTTTATTCGTCAGAAATGCGCATCAAACGCCAAACAGATTAGCTAATTGAAAATTTTCAGAGCTACAATAAATTAACTTTGTGGCGACCGTTTCATAATTACGTTGAGTTGTTTAGAACATTAAATTGCAACGAGATCGATTATATACGATGAAAAAGGGACAAGGCTGAGTGATGTCGTATATAACTGTCAACCGTTTAAAGATCATTATGTGGTTTATTCTGTCTAATATATGTCCGTATAACAAATATGATAGCTTATTTCAATGGTGTTGAATTAGAACCCTTTCTTCAGCTGGTTTCAATTAGGAGCTCAGTTCAACGTGGGGGGTAAACAAATCAGTTATCAATAATAAATAAGATAAGCTTCCTATATCGCAGGCAACAGGCGACGACGACCAAATTTGTTTGCCGTGTGTTTATCAAATAGTTGCTAATGACATACACGCTTTGTGGCTGACTCAGTTTGCCTTTGTGACGCTTACTGTATTCCTGGCGTTCGTGGTGGCGAACCAAAACTTTTGTGCAAGCGTTTTAGAAACTCAAGTGGGTAAGTAATACCCTGCCAATGAGCTTTACTATATTTTTGATTTTTTTTTGTTTCTACATCAACAGTTTCCACCTGCCAATGTTTCCTAACAGATTTTGCCTTACTCGAATCAGTCTCTCAAGACCCGGTTACTAACTCACTGAAAAGTTATCTTGTAGTCTGATCGTCAGCCAAATATCATTGGCTTCTTTCAACAGAACAGAACAGCCTCGAACGCGCTGATTAACGCGGCAATGTTTCTACAAGTGATCTCTGGAGGATATATGTACGTTGAGGACTCTATGACCTATGAAGTTATTATTAGATACAATGAAATATATGAAGTTCATATATTTTGAACTGCGGTATTAGATACGTATGATGCACGTATCTAATACCGTATCTGCAGTATATTTATCTATAAATCAGGGAATATAAATCTATTCCAATTGTAAAATTAATCGTGCATCATACGTATCTAATACCGCAGTTCAAAATATATGAACTTCATATATTTCATTGTATCTGATTTATCACTTTCACGGGTTTATTACGAATCAACTTAACGGCCTGCTCCCAGTTGGCTTGTTAGCTCAATTGGTAAGAGCGCTGCACTAGTATCGCAGAGGTCAGTGGTTCGAATCCCGTACAGGCCTGATTTTTTTTCAGGTCTGATTTTCGCTATTGCTTAAATAGCCCTATCTACTGCGAGGATCGTGCATCATACGAAGTTATTATTGTTGTCATAAACACAAAAATTAGAATCCTAAAGTTTCTTAACACGTAATACCTTTTGCAATAATTGTAGCTCAAAATACTATATCAAATTCTTTGTTACATTATTGTTGTATCTGATTTAAAAAAGAATCAGTGGTGATGACTAATAGGTTTCGATTGTAACAAGGGAAGGACACACTTCACAGCTTTCTGTCTTCCCTACTGTGCCATTCAACATAAAGCCTTTGACTGAGAGAGAGTTGCTTCCAACTTCTTTCATCCGTCTCAATACTTTGATGTCTCGATCTAAATGGCTCCACCAAGTCACTCAGGAGTCCTTCAGAGGCCTGCGATAGAGGCGTCTTACCAGGGATAGGATGTATAAGCATTAAACTAAACGAAAGACGAACTCGCCTACTCGATCAGCGCCCTCGTATTAAGGTCGGCACACACGAGGGGACTAGTCCCTGCAACTAGTCCCAGCGACCAGTTTCATGCGACTAGTCCCTTCGTGTGAACTACACATTTCTGTGGTCGCAGGGACTAAAATTTGGTCCCTGCGACCGAAAGGAACAAGATCCGGGGATGTTTTATTGTTATCACTTATGTAATACATGTATGAGGTCACATTCTGCAACAAAGACTATTTAACGCCAGTAAAAAGAGTTGGTGATGTAAAACCAGTTTACTGGATAAAGTAGTAATAGTTTTCACTAAAGCTGCTCCCGCTTTTGAAGATCTGTTTAACATCTGTATATGGTTTTTCCTGGATATAAATACTGTGCATATGAATGTTAAAAAAGAAACGTTTGAATATTTATTGAAGTTAACATCCATGTAACTGGTTAGCATATTTCTCTTTAAATTTGACAGTGAAATCTATTACATTCATACAGTTTTGTTTTGTGAAACAGCAACGTATTGTATGTATAATTACCTGCAATATATTATCCATAAATCAGTTGATATAAATGTATTTCAATTGTAAAGTTAATATTCTGTGTAACAGGAATGTATTGTACGTTAAAAATTTGAGTAATTGTTGGGAAAAATCATTATAATAACCATAACAACAACAATAACCAAACTTGCAACAATGTATAAATCTATAAAAATATAATCATCTGCAGTATATTTCTCTATAAATCAGGGAATATAAATCTATTCCAATTGTAAAATTAATACTTGGGTAACAGGAACTTAATAAATTTGTGTGTTATTGACTTGTTGGGAAAAATCATTACTGACAATAACCATTGCAACAACAATAATCAGCTGTAACCATGTACAATGTATTGGTATAAAATATAATTATCTGCAATCTATCCATTTAGGCCTAAAGAAGGAAATATAAAGTCACTACAACCATGCAATCTACTACTTCTTTTTAACCATATTTTGTATTATAATAGCATAGTTAGTTCTTTTGGAGAAATTTTTTTTAATCAGGCCAGAAATTTACCAAAAAAAAAACTAACAAAAAGGACAAAACAAATTCGAGTGATTTTTCTTTGTCCGCGAAAAAGTTGCTACTCCATTGTTTTGTCTGTTTAATTTTGACTATTGTGCACTTAACAGAAATTGTTTCATGGGGTAAGTTAAATCAGCTTATTAAGTTTTTTAACGGTATCACTTGAAACGACTGTGGTCAGAGTGATTTTATTTGGTCCGTAAATAGTTACTACACTATGAGTTAGTATTACACACTTATTCCATGGCTTTCTTTTGTTAAGTTTTGACTATTACGCACTGATTGTTTGATATTGTTTCATGGGCCAAGCAAAATCAATCTAATATCATAAATTGTAACTCTTTTGTTAAATTTTCACTAGTGTCTGTTCAACTTAACAGTTTTTTTTTACCAGACAGTTAGCTGTTCACTTTTCCTGTGAAGTTGAGACATGGGCTTTCATACTTAGAACAAGTTTGTTGTTCTGAGAAAGCTCAAAATCTACATTTTCGAGCAACAGCAATTTTTCAGTTAGATCGTCAATGTTGTCTTTGTACTGCAAGATGTCTTCTTGGAGGAAGTTTTCCCACAATCTATGAAAATGCTGTCACTGAAAAGTGCTGGTCCTGTTTTTATAGATGAAAGTTAATGTTCATTTCAATATAGCAGTTCTTCCGGAAGCATTGCTCTGTTACAGTGTAGACAACGAACAATCTTGGACCCAGGGTTTTCACTAATTTTCTTGCTACAGTCTTTGTTGTTGCACACTGGATAGACAGTTGGGTAAATGTTCAAAATTTCAGGACAGCATACCCAGTTTGCTTGTTTGTGCGGAGGCTCCACATGGGAGATGTCGTGCTCTTGTGCTTTCGTTATCGTTGTGTTAACTGTGGTGGCAAGACGTTTTCCAAATTACTGCTTCAGTTTGCGGTTGGTCACAATGTAGAATTATAGTCTTCTATTTGCTGGATGTGACTATCCCAGACTGATAGATTAATAGTTCCAGTGGGGTCTGTTATTTCAGCTTCTCTTACCATTTGTTTTTTTGCATGTTCTGGTTTGGAAGGTTCTCCAAGCCATTTAATGCAGCCAGAAGCAGTAAAATTCCCCGAGTTGTGGTTCTTAAGAATGGTATCCCGGGGTGTTGATGTCATTGGGGCCAGTGGTTGGAATTGAAACTGGATGGAATGTGGTGGTGCATATTGAATAACTGTTCCCTTGTTTATGAACACCATGTTGCTTGATGCAACTTGTAGGTTGGAGAGTGTTACGGGTTGCTGTGTCTGCATCTTTTGAAGAAAAAGTTGGCGCTTGGAAGACTCTCCTCTTTGCACCATGACTCTTACCAACTGAGTTTTGTCTTTTGCAGTTAGCAGGCTGATGTTAAAGTACAGATTTCTGGAGGATTTACTTTCTTGTACCTCTTGAACGTCCTGAATGTATGCAGTGTAATCTGTTAAAAAGAGAAATAATTTGTGAAAAAAATAATTAAATTCAGGACAAAAATTTAATGTTCTGTTAAGCAGAAATCTGCGTAAGTAATAGAAGACACAAGAGTAATAAATTATTAGTAGTATTAATACATTACATAATAGAGGAAACTTACTTGTAGTTGAGCTTGACAGAGGTGTTGAAGCTGGGGATTTAGGGATCCCATACTTAGCTCTCTTTGCAGGACTTGGGCTGGCAGAATAATCCATCTGTTAGCTGAGAATTGAATGATTTGTTAGTGACCTTTATTACACTGATAAAACATTTAAATGACAAGTGTATATTTAAAAATTTTTAGGTTAGAAGTTTTGATGGTAATATTTATAAATATTAAATAATAATAATAAATATAGATAGGTTTTAGCTCATAGATTTTTTAATTGTTATAATTTTGAATATTCTTGTATACGTTATATAATATATTTATTTAATTACATTATTGTAATATACGCAATTCTGCCGCAAGGCTGCTAGGTATATTTGAATAAACTATCTATCTATCTATCTATCTATCTATCTATCTATCTATTTACTTAATTAGTGGTAGATACTGTAAAATGTAATAATGCAGTTTCACTGCAAGTTGTTTTCGTAATTATGCAAAGTCTTTTCTGCCAAAATGTTTAACCTAGCTTCTTCTAACAAACGGAATTTATAATTTGATGTCTTCTTAATTGACTGAAGTCTTTCAAAGCCCATTGGCTCAATCACAAGATCAGAAAGTTTACGTACTCTTGACAAGGCAATATAGGCTAGTCCTGCAACGTTTTCAGAAGGTCCTAAGTCTACCCATGATTTCTTAAGGGTTAGCCCTTGTGACTTATGAATGGTTATGGACCATGCAAGTTTTAATGGCAGCTGCTGTCTTTCAAGATTTAGTCCATTTGTATCATTAATATGAGATGTTACTGGAAAAATAGGCACACAATTAGGCATATTTTCACAAAAGCTTGGACCTATGTAATCGTCCTTATCAAACTGCACAATTACAGCAATTGGTAGCATGGGTGGCCTTTGATTCTGTGCAAAAATTATGTGCTTTGCAGTTCCCATTGTTCCATTAAAAATTCCTGCCATCTTTAGCAGCTTTTCAAACCACGAGTTCACATCTTCGAGCAGCGCTTCAGGGTAAGTATTTTGCAGTTCAATGATTTATTTGAATTCAAAAGCATTCAACAGCACTGAATAGAATTATTCGGTACAAAATTTTATTTAAAAAATTTTTAATACAAGAGAAAAATCTTATTTGTTAAAAAAAAAATTTTAAAAAAATTTTAGAAAAATTTTATTTGTTAGACACAAGTCAGCAACGGGGTCGACAGACTCGATCCAACAGATCAGAAAGATAAACGACAGAATCGATCCAACAGATCAGAAAGATAATGTCAGACTCAGAGTTGCATGAGATACGAAGTTTGTTATATCAATTTCCATTTGAATATGTCACTCTCGAAGATAAACAAGTCGGTGGTTACAGTTCGAAGAGGGCACTTTATGAATTCTGTTTTTATCAATTGCTTTTTTGGGACTGAATGCATGCACGCAGCTTTTATCCGCCATCAGTATAAGATTATCTAAGCTCCTTCTCACAGTCAACTATGTCGAAGGCTCTGGCAGGTTCGAGGTGATGTTCCGCGTGAAAGTTGAAAGAAGTAAAAATGGAGAATGATTTGTATAACAGCAAAGAACACGCAAGCTTAGTCGTGGACCTAGTTTGTATTAATAATACACATTCCTGGTGGGTTTGCTCGTTGTGGCGAACAACGAATTTTCTGCAACCGTCACTGTTCCGTCATTAACAATTTACGCATGGAAATATTTTGTACAAATTTGGTCACGTCATGAACCAAACTGATGTTGCTGATAATAAACTAAGCCTCCCGTATGTGACAACTTTGTCGAATCCATTGTGAAGATCTTGGCAAAGACGAGTTTATTCGCCAAAATGCGCATCAAACGCCACACCAAAGAGATTAGCTACTTGAAAATTCTCAGAGCTACAATACTGGTGACTATTTCATTATTACCGTGAGTTGTTTGGAACATTAAATTTCAACGAGATCGATTTTGTGAGATGGAAAAGCCACAAGGCTGAGCGAGATCGTGTAGCTTTTCACTGCCAGCCGTTTAAGATCATTATGTGGTTTATTCAGTCTACTTCCCTATGACAATTATGATAGCTTATTTTAATGGAGGGTGATTAAAACCCCTTTCTCCAACTGGTTTCAGGAAGCTCAGTTCAACGTGGAGGGTAAACAAAACAGTTATCAATAATAAATAAGATAATAATTTGAATATATCAACAAAGTTGAAATGGTAAATTGGCCACCGTTACGATTATAAAAGCTGACGTTTTGAGCGTTAGCCCTTCGTCGGAGCGAATAGAGGAATTGTGGGTTGTGTGTGCTTTTAAAGGCAGAAAATGGAGCTACGTTATTGGTGGGAACATGGCAACGAGAAAAACACGAATAAATTAGTGGAATGAAAAGCGTTCGTTGATACCTGTGGGATTTAGAGTGCCGGTTTGAAAGATGAGCTTTTGTTCAAGAGTTTTACGGCTTTCCGTGCTACCTAAGTGTGAGGAAAGACCGGAGATTGCCATATGTTGCTTAGAATGAGTAGGTAAATTAAAATGTCTAGCGACTGGTTTCGATGTGTCCTTGTCATTCCTCTCCACGTCGCGAAGGTGTTCTCGGAATCGGTCACCTAGTCTTCTGCCTGTTTCACCGATGTAAATCTTTTTGCAATAAGTGCAAGTTATGCAATAGATTACATTGGCGGAGGTGCACGTGAAGTGATCGGTGATCTTAATGGATCGTTTGGGTCCTGATATTTTCTCAGTGTTGTGAATGAAAGGACACGTTTTGTATCGTGCACGAGCGCATTTAAAAGTGCCTGGTTGGTCATTAATCTGTAAAGAACTTCTGACCAAAAAATTGCCTATGTTTTTGTCGCGTTTGAATGAAATGAGCGGAGGCTGCGAAAACATAGTGCTTGTCTCTGGATCGTTTTGAAGTAACTTAAAGTTTTTAAGAATGATGGATTTAACTTAGTGGTTGCGAGGCTGAAACGTGAGAGTGAATGGAATGCGGTCGGAATCTTCCTTTTGTGACGCTTGTAGTGCTGAATGTCGTTCAATAAGTTGGGCGCGGTGGTAACCCGCTTGAACGACAGAAACAGGGTAAACGTGGTCAATTTACCATTTCCACTTTGTTGATATATTCAAATTATTTCGTTACCCCCACCGACGCAGCCCCAAACAGTTTCTTTAGAAACTATCAGCCTTTATTCAATAAATAAGATAAGCTTCCTACTGATCGCAGGTAACAGGCGACGACAACCAAATCTGTTTGCTGTGTGTTTGTCAAGTATCTGCGAACGCTTCGTGGCTGACTCAGTTTGTCTCTGTGACCCTCAATGTATTCCTGGTGTTCGTGGTGGTGAACAGAGACTTTTGTGCAAGAGTTTTAGGAACTCAAGTGGGTAAGTAATACCCTTCCAATGAGCTTCTCTATATTTTTCGTTTCTTTTGTTTCTGCATCAACAATTTCCACCCTCAAATGTTTCCTAACAGATTTTGCCTTACTCCGTCATGTCATCAACAAAACTGATGTTTTTGACGATTTCGAGTGTCACCTAGAATGTATTAGAAACAGACGTTGCAAGTCGTGTAATGTTAATCCCAATGGCAATGATGCGGGTAAGCGTGTTTGTGAGCTGAATAGCAAAACCCGACATATGACGCTAGGTGATTTTAAACTAAAGAAAGAATCTACGTACTATGGCTCATTTCAGGTAAGTCAGAAGTTTAGTTTTCATATGCTTATATTCATTTCGAATGCAAGTGAGGCTAGAATTTGTATCAATTCATCCAGGGTAATTGTGTCGATGTTTCTCATGAACGAGAAGAACGAACAACGGCAGGTCAGTGTCATCCCAGATACAGAGGAAGATGGTCTCAAAGACGTAAGTACCGTTAAAACTTTTACACGGCAAATAATCATGGCAAAATGCATGTTTATTTCCTTTTTAGTGATTGGATCGATTTTGTATATAATCCTTATATACTGGCCTCTATATTATTCCAGCATGATTTCAAGGTTAATAGTAAAAGCGAGGAAATAAGCGCGACTGCCATCCCGCCCGACTGTAAGGGTTTCATTTTGTAGGGGAAAAGTTCCATTAAGATTACGTTTTCTTTTAAAGCTTTAAACTTTTGCCTGTAAATATATGAATGAACATTTCGACGGATGAAAAATACTTAAAAAGGTTTTGCGTTTCCTCAGGCAGTTTTATATTTGATTCAGCCTCACCTACTCAACTTGGTATACTATTTTATTTCAACTTACCTGGCGCATTTGAACATTATAGTGGAATTGGCGCAAAACAATGTAAAGAAAGGGTTCCACCATGGAGATTTTCAAATCAAGGTTCCTTTTTAATTGTTTATGGTAGCTAAGAAAGGCTGGAGTTCCCAGCATCCTGCTCGCTCATGTAAGGTGATCCGGGACACAGAAGACTTCAAGGGAGATGGGGAGTACTGGATGGACCCCGAAAACAACGAAACCCTTGAAAGGTGTACTGTGACATGACAACTGACGGAGGTAGGCTATTCATGAGAAAAACGTAGTTCTACTACACTAATTATTCATTGCTTTATTGAAAATGTGGTAACCATAGTCAAATCTCATTTAGCATCGATTAAAAGGCATGTAGACCTACAGAGAATTAACTTAATCATGACAGGTTTCTGAAAGAAGGGTTTAAAGGTGCGATAAATCAATAAAAGCAAGAGCATATAGAAATAGAACATATTTACGCTGAGGACAGTATTTTTTTCAGGAGGTTGGCTTCTTGTCGCAAACTTAGTAACGGACGGCTCCACTTCTCCCCCAATCAGGACCGCTGAGTCATCATACCGCGGAATCAGCAACTTTGCCAACAACAAAAAGGGTATTATAACGACTGTCATGAAAGAACTCAGAACACACCTGTCTTTCACTCAGCTGAGATTCCACTGCAGCAAACAACACGGACGTACCTTCCACGTTACTTCGGCTGTCAACGCCCTCGGTGAAGCTGTGGCCAAGTACTTCAGTGGCCAGACAGACGGTGCTTCCCGTCTCATGCGGGTCTTTTCAAAGAATGGGGAATGACAACTCTAAGTTGGCCATCGAGTGTAAGGACTGGGGATATGAAAACAAACAGAAACATGTGGGAAAATGGGGACACTCTCCTATAGAAAGAGAGTACAGATTATATATATACACTGCATTTGTTTCGTATAACTATCACTGGTTATTTCTTGACAACTACTGGTATTGTGATGACGCGACAAAGGACACCAATTCGACGGCAGGAGATTTTTTTGGAAAATCTACCTACGCTAAATGAATAGAAAAAAAGTGGAAAATTTTTCGATCGAGTGTCGAAGCAATGTTAAAGTGCAAGGTTTCTTTTATGACTGATAGAGGCGTCGTTATCTCTACAGTAAGTGATCAATCACTTTATCACTATTTATCCCAAGGGGGAGGGGAAAGAAGTTTGGTGGCATCATGTCACATGGTTTTCAGCTTGAATGGAGGAGGCATCATTTGTCATAAATAAAGTATAAATTTTTTCGAGACGTAACAAACACAATCAGATTCCTTCGACTTCTCCCCCACCCCCTCCCCCTGCGGTAAAAAAAATTAATCGGTCCCTAAATCATGTTACATAAAATTAAGCTCTAGCTTGATTTTGAAAAAAGTAGTTTTCCTGAATTTAGTCTTTATGAACTTGTTTGTTAGCAACGAGAGCCAACCATTCTTTTACATTTCCTTAAATCTTTAGCAAAGAAAAAGAAAATACAAAATTTGCTCCAAACCTTGTCAAAATAGTCAAAACAAATGGAGTAGCGGGGATGGGAAGGAGAGAACATCTGTCACAAGCCATTTGAAGGTGATTTTGTGCGACCACTTGAAAACCTAAATATGGTTTTTCAATTTCAAAAAGCAATTTTGAGTAGTAAAGATAGAAAAAAAAAATCTCTCTGTTAAGAACAGACAGAATAAGTCATAAAATATACAAAAAAAAAAGAAAACAAAACAAAAGAAAAGGAACGGACGGACGGACATACAAAGTGCAAGACATAAGTAAACGATTCTTTAAGGATTTCGACTTAACCAAAGTTATTGGCCATCACCAAAAGGTGATCATAAGGGGATCGACTGCCACTGTTTACCGACTAATGTGGAAAACTGAGAAAACCAATTTTATCATTGACTTATTAACGGCGCTTCTTTTTGTTGATATGCTGTGTATTTCTCTAGTACCCTTTGATGATCAGGTTTCTATTTCTCTTAAGATTTCCATTCAGATTAATATTTGTCTGTTTATTCGTTTCGCAATGGATATCGTGTTTTGACGAGTGAACTGAATGATTTATTTGGATGCGCCTTCCTAACAACAATCTTGTCGTGGTAGTAGTTGAAATACGCCAGGCAAAATTGAACTGAAATCATTAGCTTGATTTGAAAAACGAACAAGCGCAGCGCACACTGATAATTTTTTGATCAAAGTTTCACGACACAAAGTCCAGTTTCTCCCTTGTGTTACATGCACTTTGTAAAATGTATTATATCGATTAAACTCCCACTTTTATCATTATATTAGTTTCAGTATATTAGTATGAATGTAATCTATCAATTATTGATTGTTGCTGTAAAATCATGTCGTTGAGCTCTTTTGATCAGTTTGTGTAGAAAGTAATAATTATTTACTCGCAGTTATCTCTGTCACTTTTTAAAAGTGACAGGAATAATGATATAGTGGCACAAAGAATAATGATTAAAAAAGGTTAAAAACCGATGCTGTCTCGGCTAATCATATTCCAGGGCATCTATATGTTGTGCATATCTAGCCGGGTACGAAGGCCGCCCTGGAAGTTTTGAGTTCGAAGGCTGATATTTTCATAGTATTATTCCAAGCATGCTATGTTAATAAAAAGTCTTATTAAGTGGCAAGGTAATCTTGAGATTGATAATTTAAAAAGAGTGTTCAGGTTGATTTTTTTTCGTAACCGGGATTTTAGCTGAGAAACCGTTTCCACGGAAACCGTGTTCTTGAAATTGCCACGCGCTGAACTTATCAGAATTCAGTGTAGTATTAAATTAGCTGGTGAACGATCCAGTCGTGGGGTCTTTCTAATCCTTTTTTTTTATTCAAAATGATCGCAGTTAACGAAATAGTAGATTGGAGGTTTTTCCCTTTTTTAACCAACTAAATATACCAACCCGTGGACTCTTACAGATTGATTTTACGACTCACTTGACATTGTTAAGATTGCAAAGAGGTTTAAATTCGCCAACGAACAACGCAAGAGCATTTTGGGATTTTGAGTGGGGCATACCCTTAGTATAAGATGTCCCACTTATCACCGCCTTTGAGCAGCAAATGAATATGAAACCTATTAAACTACAGATGTTTTATTATTCACTGGCAATTTTTCGTGTAAAGAGTGCGTATACTAATCAAACGGCGTGGTGTGGCGGGGGAAAACTTTCTTCTAAACATTTTGTATTTTTTAATGCTAGTGGGTTGGGTTAAGTCATTTATTGAGATAAGGAGTAAGTTTCTAAAGAAACTGTACTAGGTAATCTGGTTTTATCTACTAAGTTGGCAATGTAAACTGGCCACCGTAAAGGTTAAAAGCTGACGTTTCGAGTGTTGGCCCGTCGTCAAAGCGAATGGACGAATTCGCATCGTCTATGTGAAACTCATTTTTCTTTAGAGACATACATACATACAGTTTATTAAGCATCCCCAAAAAGGGCTTTTCAGTGTCAATATTAAAAAGAAAATGAAATATAGTAACGAATACGTATACATTAGTTATATCGCTAATTCATAAAAACTATGTAAAAACTATCTACAAAAATCACTAAATGATAACTATATGCAATGATTATCATCTAACCTAGTTCATGTCACAAATCAGTTCTTTGATTACATGTCTCTTAAAAGCTTTAGTATTTGTTATTTCCCTCAGGTTTTTGCTTAAAGGGAAAGTACGGTCTAGAAAAAGTTTACTTACAACAAAAGTTCCTTGATTGCATTGTCATAACTGGTTATTCATTTGAGCTATAGGCGCTTTAGTTACGAGCAATTGCGTACCAAAAATCGGCATTTTCAAATTGAAATCTGCCATCTTTGTTATGACGTAGCAATAGTCAAAGATGCTAATTTATATCCCTGCTGAAGTGGATGTAAACAAGGAGGACAGCGGTGAAGGGGGCGCCACTTATTAAATTCTCTACTTGGATTTTAATCTAGCCGAGAGGATGTAATACACCCATTTATGTTTCAAACGAAACATGACTGGTGTTCAGGGGAAGGAGATACTTCTGTTGGGGAAAAGAAGAGAGAGAGAAAGTCAAGAAAATGAATTTCAAGAAGAAACGTCGACCCGCTCAGTCGCTCAGTCACTCGTCTTGGAAATCGCGAGTGGTTCCGCAACTGTCAAGAGAAACCTACGGAAAACGAGAATGTATCCTCTTAAGAATTAAACGTACTAGGACACCGACTCAATTTGGAAAGCAAAGGTTTTTTCTTCAAATAAATCCTCGTTCTGGAGTGATAGTTATTTGCGAAAGAAGACCGCAGTGCCCGCTATGGATTCATCATCACATTGCTACTTCGGAATGAGACGAACTATTTTTGCAGTTACAGGAACCCAGCTTCGGTGTATAAATGAACACGAGCCGTTCGGAACTAAGATCAGCCCCAGTTGGCACGCAACAAGTTAGAAATGATAGACTTAAAGATCACTCTTCGTATGCGTTAACACGAACAAAATTGATTAGAAACACTTAGTTGTCAAATATAACGCAGGCAGAAGGCAGAAGTTAATTGTTACGAATTCAATTTTGTTTGTTTCAGCATTTTTACATTAATTTGCAAAGGTTATTTTATCTTTATTGCTAATTAAAATTAGCTTCAACTCAGTATTCTTTATTAAAAAATGTTTGAAATGTGAGAAGTAGAGCATTGTTATTTTCGACGCACGCCGGAAAGTCGCCTCTATCATACAGTGTTTACATTAGACATTACTTCAATATAAATGAAGCTAAAATGAAACTTTCCAATTCTTTTGAAAGCATAAGCACTGCATAATTACGTCAAGTAGTTGGTTGGAAGACATAATTTTAAATTATTTTAATCGTGTCCAATCGATATATGATACAGTGAAATATGAACGCCTGCCTAACGAAGGATAATTTGTATTTGTCGCAAACGTGTCTGTCTTGATAATTTGCCAGCGAAGTATTAAATGTCATTTAATTTTTATTCGCAGGAGAATGTGACTGGTGGCGCAAAGAAAATTTACACGGTGAACTCAAACAGACTTGGGAAAGACCAGATGTATTTGTACACCGCTTGGAAAAGCGCATGATTTTGGAAATCGGCTTTGGTCAAGGGTTGCGACTGAAAATTTACCACAAACAATATACTACCATTTTGAGCTTCAATTTATTTGCTTAAAATAGAATGCTTTGAAAAAACTCATAGAACTGAGATTTGTGTTCAATATGGAAAAGGTAAGTATAGCTTTCAGTTCGAAGCGAAGATCAACAAGGAAAACTTACATGCTTGTATATATATCTCGCTGGAAGTCTTCGTCTTTTGAATTTTAGTATGTATTTTGACATTCAACCACAGGACGTTTGACCTCATATCAACTGTTAGGAGAAGTAGAAATTGTTTTCACAAAAGGTCAAACTGGTCAACAAGAGCAAAGTGCCGAACTAGTTTGACTATTGCTACGTCACATTGACGTAATATCCAAGATGGTGTTTTTCTAACCACGAAAGTTATAAAAATGGATAACTTTGAAGCGCTCTTGTGGCTGATACGAAGCAAACTAGACAAAATGGCAGTTATTTTCGAACTCCTGAGGAAAAAGTCTTCTAATTGTGATAAACCTTTTCTAGACCGTACTTTCCCTTTAAGTTATTCCATATTTTCACGCCATGGTAATAAAAGGCGCGTTGGCCAGCAGTGATTCTACAATGTGGGATATTGAGGCTGTTTCTATACCTTGTCTGCCTGTTGTAGCTCGAGTTGAAAATTTTTCCGACAAGTAGCTAGGTGACAGTCCTTGAGGACATTTATGAATCATAACTGCATCATCGACCATAAGTCTTTGTTTGACATTTAGGCATCGGAAGTGATCTTAGACCTGCAGAAATATGGTCATGCTCGCGAAGCCCCAAGATAATCCTGCTTGCAAAATTTTGAACACGCTGAAGCTTATGGATGCTAGTCGCTGAGGTATTGCTCCAAACTGAGGAGCAATAAAAAAGCCGGCTGAAAACAAAACCGTATCAATAATCGACAAAAGCGCTTCCTTATCAAGTACATGCAACTTGAAGATAATTCTCAAAATAATGAATAGTCAATATTTTTTATTACTCTGGAATAAAAATTGGTCTGCTCGATGAATAGAAAATAACTTTGTTTTATCCAGCATTATTTCTAAAATTCTGAAATCACTAATTAATAGTTAATCGAAAAACTCTAGTCGTATACAGTATGATATTTTTAACTATTCTGCGAGCAAGCGACGAGAAATTCTGTATAAAGTTGCAAACTTGTTTGCCATCGGTATTACCGTAATCAAGGCAAATTCACCTATTGCCCACTCCCGTATAACTGAAATTACAGACTGAGAAATAAAAATATCCACTGCGTATGGGTAACTGGGACGTATGAGGAACAAAACAATTTTTCCAAGGTTTCGCTTTGTTGAAAAATAACTTCTTTTTTAGTGTTAACGTGATTGAAAAATAGCGAATTAGGAACATTCCCCAAGTAAATCTGTCAGTAGAACTTTAAAAAACTTATGACCACCAGAATTGACTGGATTCAACTTTAAATTTTCATTTGATTTATCCGTTCTTTCGTCGCGGTGGAAATTTGTTTTGAAACTACTAAGATTTGTCTTGGCCAGTTCCACTCTGGTTTGCTTGCGGTTGCCTTCTACTTAAAGTAAGAAAAGGAACAGAATCAGGAACACTGTAATACTTATGTTTGTAAGAGGTCGATGTAAACTCATTTCAAAAAGTTAGCAGCAACTTGATGGGCTAACGCTAGTTTAATACTGACAGTGATGTAAAGTTCAGTTTACCATAGACTTAAAACCTGGTACAATGCCGTTGACTATAAATTGCGGTGTTCAACGAACAAAAATCTTCCAGAAATCTCCCTGACTCGGGGAGCGAACAAAGCTTGCGAAGGTTGTTGGAAGTCATCACATTCCCATCTGTCTGGACTTGTTATCCAGTGATATGAATCTTGAATGAATACTTGAACATCGAATAATTCGCTTCTCCCCTCGTGGCTGCATGTGCCAGACATATATCCAGCCTTTACTTTTCCCCACTCGCTGCAATGCCTGGCAAGCCTTGAGTTGTCGTCCTTCATTTTCTCAAATGATCCACAAGAAGCCGGCATGGTATCATTTTCACCAGTGAAGTACTGAATTACAGCTTCGCCTTTTCTATCGGTCTTTGTAACTGTATGGAGGGTGCTTCCATTTTTCTTATGGCAATTGAACCTCAACTGATTGAAATGAATATATATGGTTTCTGAGCTCATGAAGGCACTGTTGGCTGATAGAGTTTGGTTGTTTTGATAGTTGTCAGTCACACGGTAATCCCTCTCAACTGGCAGGTTAGCTTCATTGTTGAACACAATATTGAAGATAAGAAGCCTCCTTTGAATTCCTTTCTAATCAGTGTAGGGCACAACTTCATACCTGTTTTGAAAAGCAAGCACCAATTCGCTTTGCTTACTGATGTACATTGTAACAAACGTTCTATTTTATGTAATATATTACCTCAGTCCATCTCTTTTTGTATCATCACAGTAAAAGAGCTCAAATACTTGGGATAAAAAGAGTCTAAGATTATGCTAAAAGTGTGATATTAACTACCCTATTATCCCTTCTGTATAAAATTGTTTTTTTAAAATGTTTTGAATCAATATTGAAAACGCTTAACCTGGATATGATGCAATGAATATATGAAGTTCATATATTTTGAACTGCGGTATTAAAGACGTATGATGCACGATCCTTCGCAGTAGATAGCGCTATTTATGCAATAGCGAAAATCAGACCTGAAAAAAATCAGGCCTGTACGGGAATCGAACCACTGACCTCTGCGATACTAGTGCAGCGCTCTACCAATTGAGCTAACAAGTCAACTGGGAGCAGGCCCTTAAGTTGATTCGTAATAAACCCGTGATGATAAATCAGATGCAATGAATATATGAAGTTATATGAATATATGAACTTCATATATTCATTGCATCTGATTTACCATCACGGGTTTATTACGAATCAACTTAAGGGCCTGCTCCCAGTTGACTTGTTAGCTCAATTGGTAGAGCGCTGCACTAGTATCGCAGAGGTCAGTGGTTCGAATCCCGTACAGGCCTGATTTTTTTCAGGTCTGATTTTCGCTATTGCATAAATAGCGCTATCTACTGCGAAGGATCGTGCATCATACGTAACCTGGATATATTAGAAAGCAGACCCCAAAAATGTCAACCTCGTACTCTTACAAATGATTTTCTAAAGACCCTTTTCTCCTGCTTTAAAGACATCACCACTTTAAAACTCCTCGAAATATGGCCTTTCAATGATTTCATACTTGTTTCGCACAATGGACGCAGTTCAGTCTTCAAGACATAACTGGAAGCTCTCTTCATTTCGAAGTAGGAATTCGAACTTACCGTTTAAATCAAATTTATAATAACTTGCGTCGTATGTAATCAGAACATCTAATCAGTTAGATTACATTCTTTCGATGTGTGATAGTGTAAGGATTCTGGGAATTTTAATTTTTGTATTTAAGCTGATTAATTCCATAATCCACAATAAACAGTGAGAAATGCGATACGCTTTCGTTGAAATATTTTATTTTTTGGATCTAAACACACAATTCAGCCCTGGAGCTGCATGTGAGTTTAGAGTAAATTTTTTAAAACCTATCGGCTGCACAAGGTCGACCTATGAGCCATTGATTAATAAGACCGACAAGATGGCTGCCACTCCGTTTTTTCCTTTCCAAAAATGACTGAAGATTTTCATTTCTATGCCATGGAAATGAGAAGCAATGACACCGAAAGCTCTATTACGACGTCATATACTGTTACCATAGCAACATTATCACACCAATGTAATGAGACTCTTGATTGACAAATCTGATATTAGTCGCCTGCTTGACAGCGGATGGGTATTTGGACATTCAATAACGAGGAGATTAATGACAGTGAAGAGCAGTCCGAGTTGCCGATTCGGAAATGAAAATTTAATTAAAGCTTTTTCTGAGATTTTATTAGAGAGATATTTTGCGTACTCAATTGGAGATCGACTTCCACGCCTCAGCAGCTCCTTGGTTAAAGTCTCATCATTGCAATTTGACAGTGGTCAAAATTGTCAAAAATTTTTCACCTTCATGACACTGTTACAAAAGTAATGTTTATAAACGCTTCGGCCCTTTAAATCAACAAATCCAAACTGGATAAATCAGATGTCGTGGGTGAAGTCTCTTGAGTACTCTGAAAAATTTGAAAGATGCTTGGTACGATGTGTTTTTGAGCATGTTAGACAATTGATTCTCAAGCACAAGGTATTTAGTATTCTATAGTATCTTGGCGGGAACAGCGTGAAAAATAGATCCAGAATCATTGGAGACTAATTTCATTTTTTACTTTTGATTTTCTGTTTGTAAATGGAATTGATTGTGTTGGTTTCGTGCCCTGAGCTTGTAACTCCTCTATACATTTTTAAAGAGCACAAATCTTTCATCTTTTTTGTTTCCCGGTTTATTTTAGTGTAATTGAAAGTAGGGAAAGTGGTATCTACACTCCTGGTCCACAAGCAACCATTTGAAATAAACATTTGAATCATTCTCACATAACTCTGACTAAATTTAGTAGAATGACTTTACCAAAAATGTGGGTGAATCATGGAACGTTAGAAACGCTAGATCACACTTAAAGAATTTCACAAAATCGTCAAAAGGAAAGAAGAAAATCCAACGTTGTTGTTTTCTATACTGTTCTTTCACGCAGGCAAGAGCCGAAACATGGCGCTGCGAATCAGAAATATATCGTCAGCTGTGCTGTGTTTTCTCCTGATTGGTTTGTTTTCTAATGTAAACGTTCCATTTACAATTGGCAAAGAAATAACTTCAAGCTTCTTTGAGAAGTATAAAGGTAAGAAGAAACAAAAGTGGAAAAGACAAAACAGTACTCGTATGCTACTAGACAATTGATCATAGAAAAGATGTCTCGGTTATTCAGCCTCCTTCAGGTTAAAAGTGACTTCTAGTCACAACTATAAAAGACCTTTTAAAATCAGAACAAAGCAGGAAAAATTGGATATTGGGGCAAATTTTTCTTCTTTTTTATTTTCATTTTCTCACTTACTTGTTATCGTGTATTCTTTTCTGTTCCCTCCGGTATTTCGTTAGTTACGCTCCTTTGTTATTTGCTCTATGTAAATTTCGTTATAGTTTTATTACCTCGCCCTTATTTATTGCCAGTTTTTTGTACCGAGCTATTAGTGTCACATCATTCCTCGAAGTAGGTTTCTTCTTCGGTGGCCCTGACCAACAACCCTATCTTTCTCAGCATTTGGTAAGCAGTTTTGTTTTCATCGTTTTATTTTTTATTTCATTTTGCAGTCGCCTTAAAGTAGTTTTTTTTCTGTATTGTAACTTATTTTTTCGCTCCTTTGTAGGAATTTACTTTCTTCGCTGATAGTAAACACATTTGCTGACTTTATGAACGTGTTGTGTATGTAACTGACCCTTGCCAGTTCATTTTTTCTTTCCATACAACATCATTTGCTCATCGTCACTATTAGACGCTTTATCCTTTGTTACTGAGCATGCCTGTCTCAAAACTATTTCCCCGTCGGAACATTATAATCTGTAAGACTGATGCAACATTTGAATTACAAAAACGCGTCAATAAGATGCTTTCAAACGATATGTATCACCGTAGTTACTCTACAGTACTTGAGTTTTAGTTTTGCTTTTTGTCATTCGATATAATTAAACCCACATGTAATCTAATATTCATATTAATTCTAGCGTTCTAAGACAAATGCTGCAATCTTAGCTTTGCATTTCGTTATCTATTTCTTATTAGGAAGTGAGTCAAATAAGCATCCTAATAGTGCGAGGCTGTAGATAAACTACGAGAAAAAACACCGGCCAATCTGTACGTCTTGTTGTTGAGTTTGGAGCGGCCAGATTTATCGTAAAACTGTTAGATTATTCGCTTTAGATTTCTATGCGTAATGGCTGATTCGAGCTTTGTTCTCATTAACTATATGGCGATAGAAATCTCGAGCTCATAATAGCGGGGCTCTCACTCTCGCGACGCTCTCGTGGGGCAGAGCCCCATACCCATGGAATATGGTCAACCTCTTTACGTTTGGTTGTCACATGACTGACCGAGCGTACGTACGTACGTACGTACGTGCCTTAAGATTACACGGGTAAGGTAGGGGAGACTACCAAAACGAAGGGAGGGGTGTCTTAGGCGAGTCTTGGCAAATCCACATCTTTTATGTCATTAATATTACGAACTTGGGAGCTCCGCTTTTAGGCGTGGCTAAATCTATATATTATTATTGTTAAGTAGTGTCTTTGGTCTTTTAACTGGCAGGTCGCTCCTCGCGTGGTCACGTGATCGATGTTTTGCGAAATGGATGAGATGGAGTGCGGATTGCAGTGCTTAAGAAATGACCTATGTCAGTAATACATCTATCGTGCTGATGGCCATAGCCTAAACTGCACACAGATTTGCCAATTGAATAACGAAACAGGAAGGTCTAAGCCACAAGACTTCATGGAAAACCTGGAGCGAACTACTTTGAAACAACACAGGTTGTCTCTTTTTTTTTCTCAAATACTTTACTCGCTGAACCAAATTATTCAGTAAAAGGCTCTTTTGGCGGCTGGTATAGCGAAGAAATATGGTTGAGGGTGAAATTTTGTCCTTAAAAGATGAACATCTGGCCGAGAGGAGACTTTTTAAAGACGAGAGATAAATCTCGAGGATGAGTTTTAGCCAAAAGCACAATGCTCCAACATTTTAGAAAGACAGACAGAGTCTGTTTGTAGTATGACCCATCGTTAACTTCAGTACTATTATTTATTTATTAATTGATCACTGATATCAAGTTTTTCAGTAGAAAAAACAAACCTGGTATGTTTGCCACCAGGTTCAGTGTTATCGAAGAATTGAACGAAATCGATCTACTTACTACATATAGATGTAATAAGTTGTCAAGAATACATGTCATCTCCTGCCAGATTGCCGGCATACTCCAACACAGTTGGTGAAAACGATAGAAGATGGAACTCAGGTCAGAATCAATGCAAAAGCGTCATTGGTCCGGGTAACAAAGGAAACACCGGCCAATCAAATGCAAATAAGAAGAACTACTTAAGTGATAACTGCATGGTGATCTTTTAGAGAGAGGTCGTTGTAGTAATACCTATGATAATTTCACTGTCCAAAAGCACGTACAATGCTCCAACATTTTAGAAAGACGGAAAGAGTCTGTTTGTAGTATGACCCATCGTTAACTTCAGTCCTATTATTTATTTATCAATCGATGACTGATATCAAGTTCTTTAGCAGAAAACAGAAACCTGGTATGTTTGCCACTAGGTTCAATGTTATCGAAGAATTGAACGAGATCGATCTACTTACTACATATAGATGTAATAAGTTGTCAAGAATACGTGTCATCTCCTGCCAGATTGCATGCTCCAACATTGTTGGTGAAAACGATGGAAGATGGAAATCAGGTCAGAATCAATGCATAAGCGTAATTGGTCCGGGTAACAAAGGAAACACCGACCAATCAAGTAAGAAGAACTGCTTAAGTGATAACTGCATGGTGATCTTTTAGAGAGAGGTCGTTGTAGTATTACCAGTGATAGTTTCACTGTCCAATTTCGGGTTGCTTCAAAATATTTAAAAGCTTTGAATGGCTAATTTGTAAGATAAATAAAACGAGGCGTGTAATTGTTGTTCATTCGTGCGATCTTAGAGATTCTTGGGTTCAACTCTTCGTCGCCTGGCGACTCCTGCAAACGCATTCGAGACTCTGAAGATTGTATACCCACCTGTGACGCACACCGCCTGGGGTTGACCCTGAGCACAACGGAAACCCCATGAAGGTTTTCTGTGATATGACAACCGACCGAGGTACAAGCTTGCAAATTACGCAGACTTTGAGGGTTACCATAGTCAACAAATAAAGATCTCATTTAATTTTCCTTCAATCCATAAAGTAAGCAAATGGTTTCAAGAAATTGAACCGCCGCCCAGTTAGCCCAATGGATAGTGCGCTGGACCGTTGTGCGGGAGGTCGAGGGTTCGAGCCCCGGACGGACCATCACTCAAAGTCTCGAAATAATTGAGAAGAATTTGCTACCTTTCTATAACATCAAGAGATGGTTAGATATTCTAGTCTTCTCGGATAGGGACGAATAAATGGAGGTCCCGTCTCCTGCAGGGTTGGGGTAGGAGACGTTAATTTCCCACACACGAGATTACTGTGTGATGGATGTCCTCGCCTGGGGTGGGATGGGTGGGAAGGTGAGATCGATATGGACTGAAGCGGCCGCCATAGGCGCCTGAGAAAATGCCAACGTCTGTTCTCAACCTTGACAACATCTTATTGTAACAAACCTTTAATTCAGCTCTCTGCAAAAGGTTTGAATAAACATCATCATCATCATATCATATAATTGGATCTACCCTAAGGACTCCGTCCTTTACTAACACTGCTTCTGGTAGTGTATGTTGCACCTACTATTTGGGGGAGGAAGAAGAGGCTGTCGCAGTCTGTTTAAACGATAATTCTGAATGAAAATTCTTCGAGACGAAAATGACTGCAATTTCTTAATTCACAAAGCACATATCGGTGTGTAAGATTCAGGCACTCCTTAAATGATATTTCACGGGCTGGATAATCTGATCACCGATTCCGATTTTTCTGGTGTTATTGCTTTAAAAGTGAAGTCAGTTATCAACATTCGGCTCAAAGGAATATTGCAAACGCATAAAATTCAGGTGACTGCAAAACATAACTCTAATGTTTCTAATTTCAGGAGGCTGGCTTCTCGTCGCCAACTTTAGGATGAATAACTCACGATCATTTCCATCAAAAGATTGGACCGCTGAGTCATCGTATCGCAGAATTGGTAACTTTGCCAGCAATGAAATAGGTATCACAAAGAGTTCCATGAAAGAGCTCAGGACACACTTGTCGTTCACCCAACTGCGATTCCACTGCAGCAAACGAAAGGGACGCACATTCCACGTGATCATAGCCGCTAACAGTTCAAGTGAAGCTGTCGTCCAGTACTTCAGTGGAAAGACAGGTAATCTTCCTCCCTCCTACAACTCGTTCGAAGGAATAAACGATGATACCTCCCAACTAGCTTTGAACTGTAACAGATGGGGAAATGACGGTTCACAACTCTTTGGAAAATGGGGACATAAAAAAATTCCATGGAGAAAAAAGGATGTGCAACCAGGCAGCTTTTATTGCTCATAGATATCATTGGCTGATCGTGTCTGACCAATCAGGTTATGTGATGATGGCGGTGGAAGTAGTTTCATAAAATTATCTCCTGGTGATTTCTGGATAATTTATGTGCGTTAAAATTCACATCGAAGTTTTTTCTAGTCTATCCATTCCTTTAGCCATCCTCAAGTCGAATCTTTGCAAAAGAGCCACCTTATGAACACAGTGGACCTCGCTCGAGGCCACCTCCACTTGCCAACGAGCAAGCAAAGTGCCCGTGGAAGCATGCACGATTGCGGATCAAAGCTGAACAGTTCCATATCTGGACTATATCTCGGTTGAATGGATTTGAGCCTCTCGTTTGTCAAGAGAGGAATTCATAAAAGTTGTCGCAGTCGCGTCAACCAGTTTTAACGTTAAATAAAGAAATATGATTTAGTCCTCGAACCGGAAAATCAGAGGTTACTTAAAGTTGAATTATTAATTTAGGCAATCATAACCTGATAAATTTTAAATGTCTATTGACTTTAACCACGTCAATACCAAATTTAAAAAGGAGAAACTGTTTCTCAACAAAGCAAAGCTAGGAAAATTGTCTCGCGTTCTATCCATGTAAAGCGGAAGAACTTTTCTTATCACTGTTATTTAAGTTATATGAAAGTGGAAAGTTGGGAACTTGTTTTGATTACGGATTTGCCGAACAGCTGTCTGAGTGCTTGGAAATTCGCAGTGTTCTGCATGCAATAAAAGAAATTAACTATTATTTATTTTGAGAACCAAATTTAATTTGACATGTGGCATACCTTGCAAGTTATTATTGTGATTGAGAGTTTTTGAAAACATCCTTTGCACAGCCTTATTAGCAATGATGGCGATGAAAGAACTAAGTGTTTAGTTTTTGGTAAAATCAACACAAAAATTAGCTGAAACTTTTACTGAACAACGTGAAGTCATAAATTAAGTTGCTATCAATAAATAGATTGGGTACAGGCTTCAGAGCTTTGTTGGAAAGGTAAAAGAGCCTTTCCGTCATTAGCAGTTGTCATAAGCTTCTCGTGGAAAGCAGAAAACTTTGTTTTCCTGAGTGGATAAATAACTTTCACAGAGTAACTTTCTGTGTGAGAAAAGGTAAGTAAGCATTTTCAAAACATTCGTTATTGTCTGATCAGCTCCGAATATTTAGGAACTCTAAAAAAGAATTGCTTCTTAGTCAAACAAACTGAACGATGTATTGTCAGCCAGATTTTTGTTTTACTAACCCTGAGAAAACACTATTTGCCTCAAAGTGTTAGCAGAGGATCGATGAGAAATCCTTTGGATCAATGATTTGATTCCATATCTGACTAAATTACTGCAAAAAGATTGCGAGAAAATCGTAGGAAGCATCAGGGAAAAAACTTAGGCTTTTGGTGGAACTTCAGTTGTATATGTTTTATTTCCAGTTCTTACCGATTAATTTCTCTGTACTAGAAATTTCATAGAATTGAGCTTGTGTTGCGGTTAACTTTCGAATTTCTCGACTGAGTAATTATCTAAGGCACTGGAGACGAAATCATAAAAAGCACTTCTTTCTGCATTGGTAAGCATTTAGAGGATATCCATCTCCAGATGTAAATATTTTCGAAAAATTGTCAAAGAACACAAACGAGGAGTTACCCGTTGGCTCGTAAACAATTTCTTGAGAGATTTTAGTCAAATAGATGCACCTGCTTATGATCCCTAGATTTAATCTGTCCTAGAACTACAGTTTCCTTCATATATTTGCTATAACGTCGGCCAGTTTTAATTTAGCATTATTTAAAAACTTCCTCCGGTTGGTTCGTATTCATAGACTCAAAGAATGTTCCGGGTATTGGTGAGGAAATTTTCTTACTGAGTTTACAATTAATGAAATTGGAAAACAAATTATGAAGGAAAAGAACTAACATAGAGTGTGGGTTTTGTTCGCCCAATAGCTTTTATTCCGTATGAGGATGTCACCCTGTTGATCAGAATTTAAGCCCCTCAGTCCAAGGTTTTTCTATCTTACCCTCTGGAATCGCATGGCAAGACGTGATCAACTTCAAATTCAGCCATCAATGAAAAAAGAATAGTCACAAATTATTCAAGTTATTTGAGTGTGAATGTAAATCTTCTCATAACAATAGCAATATATTGCCACACACCTAAATCTGGATAAGATCCCAAGTTGTCTTCACTTATGTACTTAGCAGCTAAAAAAAGGGGTAAACATAGTATCTAAGAGCGTAAGGTATAAGTGAGGCCCCCATTTGTCCGTGTTCACCACTTTACTCAAACACTGGAGCCTGATGCTCGGTTTCATCGCCTAGAAAATGAGAATACAAATATGCTGGGCTGTGATTACCTCAGTACTACTTATGACCTACGTGGAAAGTTTGGCCTTCAGAACAGCATCTTACACAGAATCAGAGCAAAACCAGGTCTTCAAAATCCACAGCGGTAAGATATGTAAGCCTTAAATTTAAGAACTCTGTGGTCTTTCAAGACTAGTATTAATGACATAAGTCATATCCTAAAGACCTGTGGGTGTTATAAGTAGTTGAAAATTGAGCTTCATAGGTTACAATTGCAGTCTTTGCAGAGAAAAAGTAAGACAATATCAAGGATTTTCAAGACGGCTCATGCCTTCCAGATTCTAGCTTGGCGCTATTGCGAACTGAGTTACGGCGGCACAGGTCTTTCCTTACAGATGATAATAAGATAAACGATAAATACACCTTGCGACGGAAGAGCATGATACTATTGCTCAGTGCAATGCGACCTTTTAGGGGGGTAGCATAGTACCTCCTGACATTTTTTAACCTAGGTTATCTGAATGATAATAATAATATTCAAGAGTCTAAGTACACTAATACAGTTAGTTTAAGCCAACCTAAGCGAGCTATGTCAAAAAGGAATTATATAGTAAACTAATTACAAAAGAGACAAAGGTTCTCCGTCATAAAAGAAAGGTTGGTGCTGCTTAGCTCACGAATCAAGCTCAGTTGGTAGAAGATCCAGCAGCGAGATCAAGGGGTCTTTGTCCAATGATCGTGCTACATATACATGCATGTCAATTTCTTTCTTTACAGGAGGAGCTCTATGTAAGGGTGGGCGATTTCATCTGTTCTTTGCCGCCCAGTTCATTGATCGATATTTTCTATGTTGCTCCTTAATCCAGACTTTAGGCTTGTGGGACATGTCTTTGAAACTTCTATTGTTGACGAGTTCGACTGTGGATTACGATGCGTAAGAGACGGGAAATGCTTGTCATACAATCACAATGGTGACAAATCTTGTGAACTGAACGACCAAACATGGCTTCTTAGCCCGGTGGCCCTAAAACCAGCCAATGGATTCACCTATTATGAAAAGGGTAGGAACGAAGCTATACCCGATAGCATTAAGTTTTCACCATTTCGTTCCTCAGTTTGTAAAATTCTTCTTATTCTGTTTGTAAACAAGTCACTCGATAGTTGTTTAATAATTTCTGGTTTCTTCTTTATCATCCTCGATGCTCTCGTCTTGCGACTCGTATATCATTTTTTTTGCTGCTCTAATCTCTCGTTTTGCAGTTGTCGTTAATAAGTTTTTGTTTTTTCCGACTTGCACTGCGAAGAGAGTGTAGCGAGGCTTCACGTTCTGACTCGTTTCTCGTCAGTTACTCTCGAGCGGCAACTTCATGGTCGAAATAAGTTTCTGATTTTAATTCCTGTCTTTTCGTACCTTGTTTCTTTTCATTCCTTTCTCGATTCACAGTTTCCAAATACGGCTGACAAAATCTTTGTTTCCTCTCCTCATGACTTCTCTTTCCGTTCCAGTGACGAGACACTGCATTTGAAGATTAACGCAACTTTTCCAAAAATTATTTTTAATCCGTTTCTTTCCAGAGGGACGAGGATTTCACCCATCAAATCCCGGACGCTCTTGCATGGACATAAGACGCAGTAAGCATCCCTTGCTGAATGGAGAGTACTGGATAGACCCAGAGGGTAACAGAAACCCCATGAAAGTCTACTGTGATATGACAACTGACAGAGGTAATAAAATATTCGATCTTCTTTTTCTTGTTTTTTGTTTTTTGTTCTTTTAAATCTACAATGGCGTCCTGTCATCTTGGACCTTTTGATAAAAGTACATGAAATGAATATCTACTAACAACCCTCGGCAATAATAAATGCTTCCTATGTGTGAAAATTCTTCTAGTGTGGCTAAAAAATGAATAAAGGTTGATAGTTTTTAAAGAAACTGTATGGGGCTGCGTCAGTGGGGGTAA
>NC_142528.1:9782047-9807047 GCF_964205215.1 Stylophora pistillata | reverse complement strand
GAGAAATAGCAATTGCAGTAAAGCAGGAAACGTCATGCAAAGCAGCAAAGTTCTTCAATATGGGCAACGGAATTGAGTTTTTGAATGAAAAGTTCGCGTAGCTTGCGCTTAAAAAAAGCAGAAAAAGAAATAGGAGCATTAGGCGAGACAGGAGGAGTTCTTACAAGCTGTTTGATCTCAAGAGGTAGTGCATTAAAAAGAATAGCAGCTACAAAGGAGAACATGCACTTGCCGGAGTTTGTTCGGGGCTGAGGGACCACTAAGTTTCCCGATGCGGCACCCCTGGTCATATGGGCACTGTTTGCACTGCATAATTACGTCAAGTTGTTGGTTGGAAGAAATAAAACATTTTCATATTATTTTTATCGTGTCCAATCGATATGATATAGGGAAATATGGGCGCTTGCCTAACGAAGGATAATTTGATTGTCACAAACGTATCTCTTGATTATCTGCCGGCAATGTATTAATATTTCACTTTCTGGTAGCTTGTGGAGGCTTACACCTTTTCCTTTTGAGTTTTAGTATGTATTTTCACATTCAACCACACGACAGTTCACCTCATTTCGACCATTAGGAGTGTTAGAAATTGTTTTCACAAAAGTCAAACAGGTCAACAAGGACGAATCGCCGAACCAAGTTTGACTATTGCTACGTCACAGCTGACGTAAGGTAGGTAGGTTGACTTTATTTAGCCACGGTGGCCCATTCAGCAACGAGGCTGATATCCAGAGGGGCCCTGGAGTAAAAACTTACAATAGTTAAGAATACAAGACATCTTGAAAGCTGGAAATACAGGATAAAATTTAAAAATACAAAAAATATTTATAAGTACAGGTATAAACAAACATGCAACAGTTTACAAGAATATAGTGTCTATGAAATTTTAAAATTTGTAGGTATTAATTAAAACTTTGAAGGAAGAAAGTGACTCGGCGTTTTGAATACAACGAGGTAAAAGGTTAAAAAGAGCTGAGCCCGAATACCTTAAAGTTCGTTTTGCAAGGCTTAGTTTCGGTTTGGGTAGGTGCAAATCTGTTCTCCTGCGAGTATTATAGCTATGTACATTTCAATTTCCGGTGAAATAGTCACTCATATAGTAATAGTACTAGAAATATAGAAATAGTACTACATATAGAAATAGTACTAGATTATTTAGGCATTTAAATACTAAGGTACATCTATGTCTCTTCCGTTTTGTTTCTAGCTCAGCCCACCCTAAAACATTAAAAGTGTCTTTAGAAGAGTCACGCCTTAAAACGATGCGGGCAGCGCGATTTTGTAACCGTTGTAGGGTTTTGCTGGAGGTGGCTGACAATTCACCCCACACGGTGTCCGTATAACACAAGATTGGCTCTATAAGTGTATTGTAGACACAATTCGCCGCTTTGAGAGTAAGGCAAGATCTTATTCGGGCTAAGATTCCCAGTCGCTTGTTGACTTTGTTACAAATCGTGTCAATATGCTCTTTCCAGTGAAGCTGCTCGTCGAGCATAACCCCGAGATAATTGAACTTCGTCACTCTCTTTATGTCCTTTCCTTGGATCTGCAGTACAAATTCTAATGAGTTTTGCAGTAATTGCCTTGTTCCAAAAAGTAGTCCTTTCGTTTTGCTATGATTTAATATTAGTCTGTTACTCGTCAGCCAGTGCTCAACTCGTTTGAGATCTACTTATAGATTTTCCCTGATGGCGTTGACATGGGACCGAGAGTAATAGATGACTGTATTGTCGGCGTACATGCTAATTTCGGAGTGCATCAGACACTTAGGCAGATCATTTATGTAAATAACAAATAGTAATGGTCCTAATATGGAACCTTCGGGAACGCCAAAGTCTACAGGAAGGCTAGATGATAATTCTTTTCCATATTGAATCCTCTGCGAACGAGTAGTTAAATAATTTCTGAACCAATTTAAACTGTGTCCTCTATCACCAAAGTGTTGTAGCTTATGAAGAAGGCAATGGTGATCAACGAGATCAAAGGCCTTTTTTAGATCGATAAAGGCAGCTCCGGTTAACTGTTGCTTGTCCATGTGTTCTAAAATATGATCAACTAGGTAAACAACAACGGTTTCAGTAGAATGTTTCTTGCGGAAACCGGACTGAAACTGACTGAAAGAACTTTGTTTTCATCAGGAAAGGACAATAGTTGAACTTGAATGGCACGTTCCATCACCTTGGAAACCAGGGGGAGAACTGAAATTGGACGATAGTTGTTCTCGTCATCCTTCTTCCCAGTCTTGTAAATTGGAGTGACTCTAGCTTCCTTCCACTGTGATGGAATTTCACCCGTCGAAATAGTGAGGTTTATAAGATAAGTGACCAGCTTGGCTATAACGGAGGCTGCATCTTTAAGGAGTTTTACAGGGATTTTGTCGAGTCCAGTAGCCTTTGATAATTTTAGTTTTGTCAGCTCATTGCGCACAAAACTGGTATCAACAGAAAATAGAGTAAAGTCCTTCTCAACTCTAGGGACTAAAATTTGAGGAAAGGCAGAGTCTTTAAAGACATTGCATAAATTCCTTGCAATCGATGTAAAAAACTCGTTGAACTTTTTGTTGTTTTCGTATAGAATTTGGAAAACGGATTGCAAGTCAAGTCGTTTTTCGTTTTCAGCCAATGGTACTGGCAAGATAAAATAACTGGCGGCAAAATAAAATAACTCGGGGTAAAAACAAAATCAACTCACAGCAAAAACGGCAAAATTTAAAATTCATTTGAGGGTCAGCGGCAAGAATCGATCGTTCAAAGACTGACTGCGTATTGCATATGAACGGCAATGTATTTAAATATGGCGGATTACGAATAACCTTAGTATTTCAACAAACGCCTGTGTTTGTTGAGTCTTTTAAAATTCATTTGAGGGTCAAATACTGATTGCTCATGACATTGTATTTCAGAAGGCGGGTTACAAAATTGTCCTTTGCTGTGAGTCTTGAAAAGAAAATTTGTTCTTGAATGACATTTTTTTGCTGTATATGCGGTAAAAGAAATAAACTCATGGCAAAAGAAAAAGCCTCACGGCAAAAGAAAAAGCCTCACGGCAAAAGAAAAAGCCTCACGGCAAAAGAAAAAAATCTGAAGGCAGAAAAAAAAAGCCTCATGGAAAATTAAAGAACCTCCCAGCCCCCTCGCTCTCTTTTACGCCGTGAGAAAATTGTTATTTCTTTTGCCGTGTGTCCTTTTCTTTTTGCAGTGAGGTTTTCCCTTTTACCGTGAGTCTTCTTCTTTTTGCCGTGTCTACCCTTATTTCGCGGGGATCTGTCGTAACATAATTGGTTGTTATGTTAGGTAGAATTTATTTTCCCACGGAATGTCAGTTTCAGTGCCATTGGTGAAAAACGAAAAACGACTTGACTTAAATTAACAACAAACATATGAAACATATGTGTGAACTGCGGTTATGAGACATATATGAGCACGATCCTTCGCAGTAAAGCACTATTTGAGCAATAGTAAAAATCAGACCTGAAAAAAATTTCAGGCCTGTACGGGATTCGAACCACTGACCTCTGCGATACTAGTGCAGCGCTCTACCAATTGAGCTAACAAGCCAACTGGGAGCTCCCAGTTGGCTTGTTAGCTCAATTGGTAGAGCGCTGCACTAGTATCGCAGAGGTCAGTGGTTCGAATCCCGTACAGGCCTGAAATTTTTTTCAGGTCTGATTTTCACTATTGCTCAAATAGTGCTTTACTGCGAAGGATCGTGCTCATATATACGTCTCATAACCGCAGTTCACACATATGTTTCATATGTTTGTTGTTGTTTGATTTATCATCTACGGGTTTATGTCGAATTGACTTAAATTGCAATCCGTTTTCCAAATTCCATACGAAAGTGAAAAACGAAAAACGAAAATTGAAGTCCAATTTCGTTTTTTTTACAGCGCAGCGAAAAACTGAAAACGAAAATGAAAAACGAAAAACGAAAAACGAAAAAACCAAAATGAAATTTCATTTTCATTTTCCTACGCAATCGAAAATCACTTGGCATTAAGGTGCACGCATTGTTTATAGGAAAGATATTTTTCTACAATTTGAAATTAATCATAACTTTTTTCGTGTGTTTATTTGAGTGATGAGGGATTTTCAGACCTACGTTGTCTTTCTATGACGAAATGAAATTACTAAACGTGATTGGAAGATATCTAACATTAATTTATACTTAGTTCAAAAGATTACCTTGCGATTGGTTCCTAATGAAACATTCAACATTAGCAGAACTTTGCAAACCTAATTCTCGTAGCTCTGAGCATAGCATATTCAGAACACAAACGATACTAAAAAAAGTATGTTTCAAAAAACGCAGATATGATTCATATCTCATAGACAGAGCACCCGCGTATCATCTCTGTTCACCTTATTCGTGAACTTATATGTGCTTTTTACGCTGGAGATATCGACCTTAAAAAAAATTTTCAGAAATTTTCAGAAATAGTATTCGCACACTCATGTTTGATCTCTGGATCTGTATCTGTTTTATTCGTGACTATCAAGAATTATTAGAGAGACGACATCGTGAAAACGATTCGATTTCCGCTGATGTCGTACGAAGAGTTTAGATCCGTGACGATATCTAGAGAAACTAATAACATTCTGAAAACAGGAAGTCTCTCACATGCATATTGAGTTATTACCTGGATAAATTGAGGACTCCGTTGCAGTTTTCACCAGTTCGAAGAGTCAATCATCTATGCACTAGATTTGACAATTTCCTTCCTCCGTTTGGAGTTGACAAGTGGAAGTATGGAGATAACATGGGAGAGATAGCTTTCTCTGTCGATAAGGCCATCTACCTACTGGGCATTCAGCTCTTTGGAAGCTTCGAACAATATGAAGTCACAGTTAAAGTTAGGAGTCATGGCTGTTGCATCACATGAAATTGTGTGGCGTATCCGTGTTCCATCCTCATGGTACGGCGAAGGACACAACTGAACAGTCTATTGAATGTCACGCAGTGCCTTTTAACTTCACTAGGCATGTGCTGTATGCATCTTTGTGAGCAACGTAACCACGCAGCATTTTTACAACTGGAAGTGCCTTGCTCTGTTATTCCGAGAAACTGTTATGTCCGCTTGATCAGGGCTTGCACTTCATGCCCCCCTGGCGTGATAAATTATGACAGAGTTTCCTCTTTAGAAAGGAAAGAGGAAACTTTCAGAATCAAGGAACGGTTTGAATCTTGATCATGATTATCGTCCTTTATTTGAATGCGTGTTTGAATCATCAGTCCGTGAAGACGCAAATTAATCGGAGAAAGAGATTGTCATATTGACATATTGTTCGATGTCAATTTCATTCAAATCGAACATGGGGCAATGATCCCGCCGCCACCTCCTTTTTTATTTTTATATTTATTTTTATATTTCAATACACTACGTTTTAGAACACATAAAGATCACAGTTAGGAGTGGTCGGCTTGGTCTTTCACTTCCAAGGGCAATACTTGAATTTGCACCTTTGGAAGTGATTGATATTTAATGTCTCCTTAGAATATCAGGGCATTGTCCACCAAACAGACGATTAGAAAATCAAACTGATCAACTAAGAGACTAAGTGGTATTTTTCAGTGATTCCACACCAGTTTTACAACCTATTTACAGGAGGCGTCGTGGCCAAGTGGTCAGGGTGCTGGCCTTGTAATCCGGTGTACCGGGTTCAAATCCTCTATTTATCTATTTATTTATTTATTTATTTATTTATTTATACAGGCAGGTCCAATTCAGCTAAGCCTGGTTTAAATGGAGGCCTGTATACTAAATGATTTACTTAGAAATACTTAAATTATATATAACTGAGATAATTAGGTAATTAAGTGAATGAATAACTAGGTGAAACGACATAGAAACGAATGATATAAATCAACTATATAAGTCTTAAGCTACTAGATTTGGGGGTGCAGAAATGCAGTTTAAGACCCTTCTTAAATTTCGAAAGAGAAGTTTCTATCCTAAGCTTGTAGGGTAAATCATTCAATGCTTTAGCTTTGTTGTAGCGAAAAGAACTTTGGTATTTAGTGGTCTTTGCTAAAGGAAAACGGAAAAAGTCCTTGTTCTGTATGTTATATGCGTGGAAGTCGCGCGAATAGTGAAAATCGTTCAACAGGTAGGCAGGCGCAAGGCCATTAAGGTGCTTGAATATCTGAAGGCAAATTTGATACTTCCGACGTGATTCTAATGATGGCCAACTAAGAGTGCGATATATTTCATGGTATTGTATTTTGCAAGTAGTGTGCGGTTTGTCCAAGTAGTCGCGGTTTGTTTTTCCACAGCCATCCCAAACAACGGAACAGTAATCAAACAGAGGAAAAATCATAGTGTCATTTGTAAAAAGTGATATAAGCCTCTCGAGAGATGACCGTACGAGCTTTGAGTAGCATGCCCAACCGAGATGAAATTTTAGTTGAAATAAGGTCGATATGGTCATTCCAAGAGAGGCACGGATCAAGCATGACACCAAGATACTTAAGCTCGTAAACTCTACCCACGGTCTTATCACGTGCTGTAATACAAAAGTCAGTAACTTTGGCGAGCTTCTGCTGTGATCCTACGAGCATTATCTTAGTTTTCTGCCACTCACTGGATTTGTTCTCGGTTGCTCCTGGTTCAACTCCTCGGCTGCGCTCTGTAAATAGCCCACGAGTCTGCCTCCAGCCAGTGGGGATTTTTAAGCACTTAAGCCCCTAAGGGGGAGCTTCAATTTACGTATTTAATGATTTTGTTCACGCAAATCAACTTAAACTTAGTCCTTACTAATTACAGGGTAAATGCTGATCTGGACAACAACTCCACTTGGCCAGGGAGGTACATCTTTGCTCAGTCGGTGCTTTCTTGTGTAGCGGTGAGGCGCTTCGACCGTTGAAATTGTAACTTAAGCGTGAGCCAAACATTGATTTCTACTCAACCTGACTTTTTTTAAGAATCATGATGCTGATTTTCACGTGACATCATCAAATTCCAAAATCCAAAAATATATCCTCATCAGGGGGTAGTAGTAGGGGGTCTAAATTCGTGTCTGTCTTCATATTTTCAGCTCAATAGCATTCTTGGTTTGGAAAATAGCGCAGTTTGAAGTTCAGAGTTATGGTGGTTGCGTGTCATAAAGCTCCGATCGCTGTTGTCGAAAAATATAGACCTATCTGATGATTTTGGTTACTATGGAGAATTTTGAATTTTATCAACTAATAATCCCTTAGTTGATATTTTTTTTATCCTCATCACTTTCCTGCTTGATATTGTATTGATATTGTTAGGGGATATTAGTTCTGTCTCGGTCAGAGTTAATTAAGACACTCACTGGGCCATTGAGCAATGATTTTAGGTTATTAGGGCGAAGTATTGTCATTCGATCGAGTCCGAGGCTCTTCAAGTGTGTACGTGACAGAATGTGGCAGAATTTCTCCTTACAATATCAATACGAAGTCAAGCAGACAATTAAAGAGAATAGAGTAAACATTTCAATTCGGGGATTATTAGTTGATCCGATACCAAATTTGGTCGAAAGTATCGAGTAAGAACAGGGCCATAACTTCTTTATCAACATTTAAAGCAAATATTATGAGGGAGAATCTTGCTACATTTATTACTGATGGCGGCTGCATAAACTGTTGCATTTGTAATTCTTAATTAACGGGAGCTTAATTGTTAACTTATTGTAATTGTCAAGTACCAATTAAATTTAGTCATAAGTATAGGCAATTTAACTTATTGTAAAAATTTCATTTAAACCTAGATATTTGTACACCCGCTATATATTTATACACCTGTACTAAATATCTTAGTGTGATTTTTAGATTTTAGTCAATTTTAAGTGTCCCCGATTAGAATACCACTTGTGCTCAGCTAGAAGATTTGACACGATAATAAAGTTACTAACACGATAATAAAGTTACTGACTGACTGAGTGAAATTATCCTAGCTAACAACATAAGAATTGTATGGCAGATACTTAGGAGAATCATCAATGATATCTTGGAAGCAGTAGGGTTAAACATTTATTCGCACTACGCATATTTCAGTTGTATCACTACCAACAGCTTTTTCCTCAGCATAATTTAGATGCTGATATAACAACAATAATAATAATAATATTTATAATAATATTACTTCTACTGCGCCTTCTCTATACAATATTCAAAAGTGCATCACAATGATATAACTTAATAACTAAACTTACACCTCTATTATAAATTTTACAAATCTTTCAATAAAGCTTACAAACTATTTACATTTAAAAATCTAATATAGAATAAAAATAACTGTAGAAGAACTTCTAAGATACTAATGGATAAAAGAAAATTACTAAGATAAGCGAAATGATTCCTTGTATCAAAATGTTTTCATCATAGTCTTAAAAGATTCTAAGTTCCTTGCTTTCAGTGCAGACCTAGGTAACTTGTTCCATAAAAGGGGAGCAGCTATCTGAAGTGCTCTGTCCCCATTGTTTTCTTTGTTTTCGCAATTGCTCTTTCAAGCAAGGGACCATTGTCATTACGTCTTAAGCTATAGCACGAAGGCTGTTGAATGCAAATGGGGTCTGAGAGGTACTTAGGCGCAAGACCGTGCAAAATTTTATAATTTGTTAAAAATAACTTATGATGTATTCTAGCGCGCACTGGTGACCAATGTAATTCTGCAAGCAGAGGTGTTATGTGACACTTAATAAGCACTTCAAGTCACAAATTAATGTTGATATTACAATGCTTTTCCTCTACAATTTGCAGGTATTTGCGGCTATCAAAATGGACAAGTTTCAAACTTTTCTCATGAACAATACAATATTTGGGTCCTGTTGTTTCCTTGGATACAATAGGTTTTAAAACGCATTAGATCACATTTAGGAGTGGTCGGCTTGTTCCTTCACTTCCAAGGGAAATACTCGAATTTGCGCTCTTAGAAGTGATTGATATTCAATATCTCCTTACGATATCAAAGCGTTTATCCAGCAAACAGGCGATGAGAAACTCAAACTGATCAACTAAGAGACTAAGTGGTATTTTTCAGCGATTCCACACCAGGCTTACAACTTATTTACAAACTCAATAGTAAAGAGGCTAGAATGGAGAATTATGGATCAGATATTATGAGTTTGAGGTCGAGGATCCATAGAAAACTTCACCCCTCTGTTTGTCATACATTGCTCATAGTCTGAGAGTTCGAAGCTCGATCAGTCAATAACCCCCATAGATAAGATTTTTCTTTCCTCTCATCGACTTCCTGCTGGAAAATATACTGATACTGTAAAGGGAAATTCACTTTTTTTTCTTACTCTTTGTGGTGAAAATGTTTAAGTTGTTTCGTGTTTCGTAGACTGATTGGAGGAAACACCAAAACAAAAAAAAAACACTACACTAATATCGATGTCTTTCGGAACAGCTCTAAACGTAATCTAACCTCGAGGTCCTCCATAACGGTTCTCTAAAACACTCTACTCTGAGGTATAACACTATACAATGACAACTGACTTGTGGACAAGAATATTCCACAAAGAGTGTCACCAGATCGCATACGTTATGGGAAAACAACAAAAGTTACTACACAATTGTCTTTGTTCTTACAAGTTCTTGAACACCTTCCGCACAGGTTTTTGTAATTGAAGTCTTTTTATCATACACAATGAGAAAACTATTACAACCGGCATATAGTAAGTAAGGTAGGCTATACATGATGATAACTCACCTTTTTAATCTGTTCTTGATCTAATTGGTGTGCTTTCTAAGATAAAAAAGGCTGGTGCAACTTTTTATGATGATTAAATAATGTTATAATTTTCTTTTTCTTTTTTTCTTTTTTTCTTTTTTCATTAACCACATTGTCTTGTTGAATTAATGTCATACTACTGGTAAAAATCTAACAGTCAGAAATTTACTCGTTTTAATCATGGTCATATGTGGAGTGTGGATAGTTCTTAAGACAGCTTATCGCGCGTATATTTTCCAAAAATCTCCTCGTGATAGCTTGTTTTCGTTGTCTTTGTCATCGCACGACCAAACCAACTCGCTGATATACCAGTGATACTTGAGTGAAACGTACGCCAAGTGATCGACTAGCCTGTTATTCCGGCGCAAGTGACCCCAATTCCCGCCATAACTGGCTCCCCACCTATGACACATCACAGAAAGGAAAGAATTATCCCCCTCTACTCTCTGGAAAGAGTTGCATGAAGAAGGTAGCTCATCCGTCTGACCGCTGAAGTATTTGACCACGACTTCACCAGAGCTGTTAGCAACAGTGGTCACGTGGAATGTGCGTCCCAATTGTTTGCTGCAGTGGAATCTCAGCTGAGTGAAAGACAAACGCTTCCTCAGTTCGTTCATGGCGGTATCGGAAAGGAACATTTTTGAATTGTTGTAGTCTTGTATTCTAAGGTATGATCCCATAGACGTCATCTTCTGAGGGATGGAATCCTCAGCCACAATGTTTGCGACCAGCAGCCAACCTCCTGAAATCAAGCAAACTTAATTGTGTCATCATTTATCGCCTGAATAGAGTCGGAGGATTTTAGGGGGGGGAGGGGGGGCACATGGTTTCAAGAAGAACGGAGGGAGGATCAGGCAAGTTTAAATATTATTGAAAGAGAACGACACAAGGATTACAAAAAGCATGCAAAATATTAATTTATAAATAAATTTGAGACGGATCTGCGAACCCTTCACAAATCGGAAAATCAATTTTTCAGGCTTACAGAGTTTTCGAGTCTTAAAAAAGGATTCCACAGCCGTCGGATGGTTGCTTTGAAAGCACGCGAATCTCGCAAATATAAATTCTCGCAGAAATTACCTTTTAAGAAACTTTAAAGTTCTGGTTGTTTCCATGATTATCAAGCTTTCAAAAAATGTGTACATTGATGGGATTATCTATGCTTGCTCGTGCGTAAAAGCACGAATTATAAATGCCACTAATCCTCTCTCCGTGATACCTTTAACCCTTTAACTCCCTTAAGTGATCAAGACAGAATTTCTCCTTACAATATCAATAAAATATCAAGCCGACGAGGTATGAGAATAAGGAAAAAAGACAATCAGGGGATTATCAGTTGATCCAATATCAAACTCTCCAAAGTAACATTGTAAGAACTGTATGGCAGAGTAAGTTGAGCTTCTATCACGCGGCTGGGTTCATGCGGGGAGGTGCATTAAGGCTGGAGGTTGCTACCCGATTGGTTTATCAATATTTCAAGAATCCTTCATACCTCCATCAGTTGTCAAGTCGCAGTAAACTTTTAAAGGGTCTCCGCTTTTCCCGGGGTCGATCCAGTACTCCCCGTTTCCTTTCGATGACCCAGTATCCAAGATATGTTTACAAGAATTTCCGGGTTTTTCTTTAACGTGACCGATAATCCCTAGATGCAACGAATCATAACGGAAGTTTATGTGTCAAGCGTGAGTTGCGCCTAAATTTGATTGGTGTCCTCAAAAACTTTGAAAAGTAAGCGCTTAACAATACAAGGTGATGAAAATTATAAATGGTTGGCTATAACAATAATGATAAAACCCTTTCACTACCATGGGTGACCAAGTTAGAGTTTCTTTTTGCATTATCAATACAATATCAAGCAGACAAGGGATGAGAATAAAATATTAATTCGGGGATCATAAGTGGATCCAATTGCAAATTCCCAGAAGTAACGTCATGTGAATTGTATGGCAGACAGTACGAAAAATTTCTTATCAGATCTTGCGAGAGGAAGGGTCACATCTTATCAGTTGTCGGTCAAGAAGTCAGAAATTCAGAATATCGTCACAAAAAGTTTTACCAATAGAACAGTGTTCCCCGGTGTATCCTGTAGAACATATACAGCGGTATCCTTTATCTCCAAATCCTGTTTGACAGCGGCCATTCGATGAACAAGGATTGCTGGTGCAAAAATTCTGTTGAGGCAAAAAGAAATTCGATTACATACTTAATTATTCATTTCATGCCAGAAGAGGCAAGAAATTGCTAGAAAATACAATAGAACCCCGCTAACTCTAACTCCAAAAGGAACAAAGAATGGGTTAAAGGAAATCGGATCTTTCTCAAGGTACCAGGGAGTTCGAGTTAACCAAGTTTCAGTTACTAGAGTTCTACTGTAGAAGGGAGATATTAGACAAGAGAAAATAAAAAAATTGTGAAAATAGCAGAGAATAAAAGGAAAAGAGATTGAAAAGGAAATGCTTGTCGTAAAAGTAAGGAGAGATGAAGGCAGAGAGGAAATAAACAATGCGTAACACATAGGAGCGCCACAATTTCTTTCCTTAGCTTGGTTTGAACCGGAGAACCTAGGATAAGTGTTTTTTAACCGGGTCAGAAGAACACAGTGCGCCTTAAGGGAAAACAATCCATCAACGTCTTGGCGCAAAGTTGAGAAGTATGTGCAGTGTCTATCTTTTTGCATAGCTAATTTTGCGGTCCTAATTTCATTGTGTAAGACCTCCATCGAAATGAAAGACCAATACAATGATACCTCAACTGATCTGTAGATAAATCCCTCTCGATTTTTAAGATCTCCAGGATGAACAATGTGATCTGAGTCACTTAGTTCACATCTATTCGCTCCGTCATTTTCAGCTCCAAAGTTGATCGACACACAGTCGTGTTCAAGATAGCACCTCAATTCACAAATGTCCATCGAGTCTATGACGAGCGAAATGATCGTGTGATTCAACAGAGATCTCCCAACCATTTGGGGCTCATACTTTACAATGCGACAATCGTCTGTAAAAGGAAGTAGCAGAGAAAAAAACAGTTTAATCAACCAGATCTTCAATTTAGAATAATCAGTTCATACCACAAGGTGCCAACTTGAAAACGATTTTAACCTATCTAAAGTACAGAACAGACTAGTGACTGAATGGCGATTGTTCTTAATATTCAAAAGGCTTGGACATGAGCAGCTGAGATTGTGGCCGGCTTTTCCTAGGCCAAATAGGGACCAGTCATTATCACCTGTGGGGGGGTGGGAGGATTTTGGTTTTGTCGCGATAAAATATATCTGACCCCCCTCATAAGGCTTTAAAATATTCTAATGTTTCCCCTTCCCCCTCCCCCTCCCCCCTACATTAGCAATTAACTGGCAGTCAATTCTCCACAGTCCCCTCTGTATATATATTGTGTTGACGACGATTAATCTCGAATCCGTTCCTCCTGAAAACTAAGGGATACCCTAGGCGATAACTGATAACTCCCTTACAGAACGTATTTTTAAAAAGCAATAACATTATTATCCCGGATTTGCTTTGTCACCTGAATAAACTAATTGTTTGGAAAGTGTCAAAGAAATACACTTGAAAATTGAGTGAGAAGGGGGTAGAAGTGTGTTCTTGCATGCTATCGATCGTTTCAAATGGAGTCGCGAGTGTTTTTGCACCAGTCTTAAAACGATGGAAAGGGATGCTACTGATTTTCTTAGCGTAGCCTAGTTGTTTATACTAACATCTGCTTTTCATTACCCCCTTTGATCTTAGTGTCAGCGATGATGCTCTTATAGTAAAAGCAATTTTATTGTTTTGATATATCGTTTCAATTACTTATGCGCATTGTATGCTAACTTCTACTTCCGTCCAGCGCAGGTGCGAACTCGAGTCCTACTGATCTAGGATCAAGAAAATCATCAGCTTAAATGTAAATAAGTTCTTCTCTTTTATTAAATAGGCTTCAATCGTCTTCTTTTAGGTCACGTAAAAGAAAAAAGAGGCCAAAACAACTGAAACAAACATACAAACAAACAAAAAAAGGAAAAACTGCTAAAAAAGTAAGTTTGCAATTTTTTTACGTGGTCATTGAAGGGCTAGGATTGGTATTCGGTCTATTCGCTACCCCAACAAACTCGCCACCACAAAACTTGCCACCAATCAACGTAAAATCGCCACCGGTAGCGATTGACTTAAAACGTTATGTGTAGCCTCTCGTGTGAAACTCACATCAAATGAGAGCTAAGATGTAGTAGTATACTACGAATAGGGAAAGGGACTCGGAAGTTAGGTGTAACGTCTCAATAAATGGAACGTTAAACGAAATAAAACACATTGAGATCAGGAAGATTATGATCAATTAGCGAACAGCGAAACCAGAGTGATATCCGCCGAGTGATATAAATGATTTTCGCCAAAATGAATGAAATCGTATGAAACTTACATCACATAAATGCTAAGAAGTCGAAGTATACTGCGAAATTTAAAGCGCGTACAAATACAAAGAAGTTTACTCCAACAGACTTTGGCGTCCTTTCTTTGTTTCACGGTAAACTCTTGTTTCAAGCACAAAGAATGTCGACATAAGTTCTAACACGTGTTTCGTTCTTATAAACACGATTCGCAATTAAATCTAATGAAACTTATATCATACAAAAGGTTAGATCTTGAAGTCTATTTATCTTTTAGTTTTTATGATGCGAAATTCAGAGTGCTTGCAAACACGGCAAGATTCTGCAGAAAGTAACTCACTGAAACAAAGGGTTTACCAAACAAATTGATTTCGCTGTTCGCTAACTGATCATAATCAGTTCGTGATATCAACATGTTTTATTTCGTCTAACGTTCCAATATTCAGACAGTACACCTTTCCCTTTTCGCAATATACAACTACATCTTCATCAGCTTTCATTTGATGTAACTTTCCCATATAAAGTTTTAGTCAATCGCCACCTGTGGCGATTTCACTTTAAGTGGTGACGAGTTTTGTGGTGAAGAGTTTGTTGTGATGGTGAATTGACCGTAAACCCTAGGATTATCAAATGATTTATGACTCACCATTTCCTTGTACGATTTCAGTCAGAATGAGAACCATGAAAGGAAAAAGAGCCGTTTGCTTGAACTTGAAATACAGCTTTGACTGAGCCATCAAATCAAAGTTCGGCACCTGGTCGTTGGAGAATCACTAACGACACCACACCACGAGGAGCACTTAACTGAGTGACGCTTCGAGAACGGAAAATATTAATTACTCGAAAGACGTACAGTCTAAACAGAAGAATTAAATTTGTAAACACGTAAGGGTGACTCCATTAATAATAAAACATTCTGAGGTGCCTGATAAAAATATTACAAATAATAATAATTTTTAGTAAATCCAGCTGCACCGGGTTCTAGTTCCAGAATTTCATTTTTGTTTACTTAGGGGATAGAAATGTCGAGTTGGCTTCAGAATGCCGACCGCCTTTGACCGTGGACGTTTATAGGCAAAATAGTTTTCTATAATTTGAAATAAATGTTGATTTTTTTTTCTGTTTGTTTTGTTTTGCTTGTGTGTTTTTATTTGAGGGATGAGTAATTTTTCAGATCTGCGTTGTCTTTCTGTGACGAAATGAAGTTACTAAACGTAATTGGAAGATATCTAACATTAATTTATAGCTAGTTCCAGAGTACCTTGCAACTGGTTCCTAGCGAAACATTCAACATTAGCAGAAATTTGCAGACCTAATTCTTCTAGTCCTGAGTAAAGCATATTCAGAGCAAGAACGAGACTAAAAAAGGTAAGTTTTGAAAAAAAAGTGTTTCATATCTCATACACCGAGCCCCCGGCATATCATCTCGGCTCATCTTATTCGTGAACTTATATAAGATTTTTACGCTTAAAAATTATTTTCATTAATTTTCAGAAATAGTATTCGTACACTCGTGTTTGATCTCTGGATCAGTATCTGTTTTATTCGTGACTATCAAGAATTACTTGAGAGGGTTAATTTAAATTCAAAGAAACAGAATCTGCACCTCCTTGATACATTACAACTGTTTGAGTACTCTTTTTTTAAGAGTAAGTTTATGAGTCGGAGAATTTTTACTCTTATCCAAGAGTGTTAATTATAAACAGTTTACTCAGCACCAACCTCGTTCCCATGGCCTTTTCCCTTACTTGGGGGTGGGGTGGGAGGGAAAAAAGTCCATGGGAACGAGATTATACTTGGTACATGTACCTCTAGCTGTTGATAGGTCATTGTGGACTACATAAACCAGAGCATGTATATTAGTGCATGAAAGTTAACAGTTAAGCCGTGTTATGTTGGAGGCTGCGACCAGATCACATGGACGAAGTGAAATCTATGCCCACCCCCAATGTAAGGCAGTCAGAACGCCTACAACGCACGCTCATGTCTCGACAAATAGTGTCGTCAACTTTAATATTTTAGGCGCTTATTATCACTGTTTAATTTTTTCCATTGTGCATCGTCCCTGATTACAGTGGGTATTGCATTATAATTTTTACAACTCGTGCTGTGAGCCTTTAGTTAAATAAACTGAAATCTCGTTCCTTGCACTATCTATCATCACAGTCAATTTCTAAGTCGGTTTGCAGTTGTTTCAGGTTTGCTGCGAAACGCTCAAGCTACCAACAGCCGCTCCGACTGATACAAAGACTGACACACACTTTATCATATCCAAAACATTTTCCAAGTAATTGAGGGGTTCTAGCTCCCTAAAATGATTAAAACACTCAAAATGGAAGGATTAATAATAAATGATATGTGATGTTGATACAGTCGAACCTTGATTATCCGAACTCGTTTGGACTGGAAGAAATAGTCTGGATAATCGAGAATATGAATATTAATAAGGAACAAAAAGCTGATTAAATAAGAAAGCGAAATGTAATCCTGAAACAAAAAATTTACGAATCGTTTTAAAAAAAAGATGTGGTCTACATCTTTACTGTCCTAAGTGAATACCTCTAAACGTATGTATTAACAATTAAAATCAATGAAATATTTTTACATCGGCCTAAAATGTTGAAGTAAGTTAGTTTGCCTTAAAGAAGAACATCGCCTTTACTACACTTTTCAACGTTGTAGTTTTGAAAATAATATGGCTACGGATCTTGAACACGACTAATATTACTAAATATTCATGAAAAAAATGGGACCAGAGAAAAAGTCCGGACAATCGAGAAATCCGGATAACCGAGGTCCGGATAATCGAGATTCAACTGTAGTGGCGGTACAAAACAATTTTAACACTGTGATCTACTGAACAGACACTCGTCAAAATGGAATCTATTTGTTAAATGAAAAAGACGCCAAAGTATCTTTAAAGCATAGCTTAGCGCGCATATATTTTCCAGAAATCGCCAGCATATAGCCCGGGTAATTCTAATGCGTTATCATCACATAATAACAGTCGTTCGATCGGGCTTAAGTGCCAATAAGAGGTGTTCCCAATAAATGCCGCGAAACGGTGCAACCTTCCATCGTCGGGGTCAGTGGCGGTGAGGTAATGCCCCCACGTCCCGATTTGTGTCTGCGCACCGTCATCTCCCCAGTCATTGCAACGTCTTGCTAAAATTGAATTATCATCTCTCATTACTTTGAAAGAGTCGCACGATAAGGGAAGTTCGTCGGTCTGGCCACAAAAGTATTGGACTACAGCCTGGCCAGTCTTGTTGAAGGCCGTGGTCACGTGGAAGGTTCGTTTCCTTTGTTTTCTGCAGTGGAATCTGAGCTCAGTAACAAGAAGAATCTTTCACAGTTCATTCATGGCGCTATTTGTCAGAGCCATGACGTTGTTTTTGTAGTTCTCTATTCCTCGGTACGAATTTTGGACGGTTAAACCAGCAATTAAGGTCGAGCTAGAGATCTCAATGTTTGTGACCAACACCCAGCCTCCTGAAATGAAGCAAATCTCACTGATCACCTCCACGAAAGTAATTAACAAACATGTCAAGTTCGGCTCCATGTAATTAAGAGACCGGGATTCTTCAAACCAAGTAATGATGGAATTATTTAAGAACAACCCTTTGAAGGGACTAATCCGTTATTTCAACCCTTTTTAGACATTTTTAGCGTCTCGAATAAACTCCGATATATATATATATATATTTCAATTTTTCAAGTGATGATGACTTCCTCTCAGGTTGTCAAAACGCCAGTCACTTCTTCCAACAATAAGCAATTTTAGGATTAGGTTGAGCTTCATATCATGAATTATCACTGCCAAGGTCTGAGGTATCTATCGTAGCCGAACGCTGAGGCTGATAACACAGATACGAAGGGTTGATAATTCATGATATCATGAAATAATTCGAATACAATAACTGTTTTATTATACATTTTTAAACAATTTTCTCTGTGTATTTGCAAAAGTTTGAGAACGCTTAACGGGTGAGGGGCTCGGAAACTAGACAGACTTTGAACTCGACATGATAATCTAATAACTGCTGCAGATATGTCACCTTCACACGCTATTGTTTAATAACTGAATGCTCTCGACCAATCAAAATTTTAGTTAATAAGAAGTAAAACCGATCGATAGCCAGATTCAAAATTAATGTTTAGCATTAAAATCATCTCTTTGGGGGTGACTAAAAAGATACGACTTCATCGTCGACTAGTGAGAGTGCGCGCACCTTTAGTTTATTAGCTTCGTCGACAGGCATGCACACCGCAACAGCTTGCGCCAATTACTGCGGACCTAGTAAACCCACCCATCCCACCCCCAGGGGAGGACATCCACCACACAGTAATCTCGTGCGTGAGAAATTAATGTCTCTTACCCCTAACCCTGCAAGAGAAGGGGCGTTATCCGAGAAGACTAGAATACCTATCCATTTCTTGTTATTATGGAAAGGTAGCAAATTCTCCTCAGTTATTTTAAGACCATGAATATTGGTCCGGCCGGGACTCGAACCCTCGACCTCCCGCACAACACAATCCGGCGCTCTAACCAATTGAGCTAACCGGGAGGCGGTTAGCTCAATTGGTTAATACCTCTATGGTATTATCGCCCGTCGAGAACAATTTACCAAAAATAAATATTAAAGTAGCCTTACCCCCAGCAGTTGTCATATCACAATAAACCCTAATGGGAACACCGCTGTTCTCAGGGTCGATCCAGTACTCCCCGTCACCTTCAGATGACCCACTGTTCAGTATGTGTCCACAAGAAATTCCAGGTTTCAATTTATCGTGATCCATGATCTCTACATTTTAATGAAAACAGAAATAACTTTGAAATAAGAAGAGTCGTCGTATTCCGAGGCTATGAAGAAGAGAAGGAGAAAAGTTACGTGTGAGACTGACTCGCATAGTTCTGAGGGTTTGGTCCTGCTCATTAAAACATAATGTTACCACAGGTATCTCTCCTCTAGAAGGCTAGTCCATCGCAAAGTACCCCATTTCCTCAACATAATGTCTTGACTTGCATCGCTCATACTTTTTTGATTGATAGTCACCAAGAGAAAATAATAGAACTATTATTTTCTCTTGTAATAACCAATCGACACTAAATTGTGTTTCAGAAGATCCGCATGCTTCGATTCTACACCCGATCGAGAGAAATTAGTAATGCTTGATATTTCAATGATGCATAACCTATAGATATTTTATGATATTTTTTCCTTTACCATTAGAGCAATGTTCTCCTTTAAATCCCGCAGAACATTTACAGCGGTATCCTTTAGCGCCAAATCCTGTTTGGCAGCGGCCGTCCGGTGTGCAAGGATGGTTGATGCAAACGTTCTGTTGATGATGAACATACTGTCACTACAAGAACTGGATGGATGACGACTACAATAAAATGAAAGGGGAGGAAGGCAAACAAAGCATAGAAAATGAGACGAGATGTCAGAGCCCCGTAAAGGAAGTAAACTAAAGGCAGGGAAGAATAGAATAGAAAAAAAAATCACACGAAAGTTACGTTTTTTTTTTTTCGCTGTTTAACTTAATACTTATGGGATCTTCCACAACAGAATAGCAGTCTATTACTAGGTTGAATGCCTCCCCTTATGAAATAAGGGCCTAATTGTGTACTCAAACTCTAAGGGTGCGTTCACACTTGATGCACGAGCATTAGTACCCGGACTTCGGCACAAAATGGGTGCTATATTCAGACACTGGGTAACCGACCTTATACTCGGGCACAGGCACGGTGTAAAAATTCTGTCGCATGCCCTTGAAGAAAAAGGTGCTTTCATATAAGTGCCCACCAAGAATCGTACTCGGGCCTCGTGCTCGAGCACCAAGCTTGAACGCAGCCTAACACTGATTCGCCATCAATTTGAATCGAGAAATTCATACCTTTAATGATCTGTAAATAATGCCTGTCTTATTTTCGAGATCTCGAGGATGTATGACATGGTCTGAGTCATTTAATTCACAATAATATGTTCCATCACCCAGGGCTCTAATGTTGATTGACATACAATCGTCCTCAAAGTAACACTTCAATTCACAATCCTCAGACGATTCCGTCGTATGAAAGCTGATCACGTGATCAATAGACAAGGAGCCTCCTTCGATTGAGGATTCAAACAATAGCGTGCGACATTCATCTAGTGATAATAAATATGAAAGAAACGAAGTTAAAATGTTAAGCCTTAAACCCTAATTATTTCAACGATAAGTTACTTTTCTGCGTGTTGCTCCAAATATTTGTTAAATGAAACATTCATTGGTCGACATTCGTCATTCTTATCACCCGTGTCCTGTGCTTACAAACCTGACTTTTATTAAATGACATCCTCGATCTCTGATTCATCATAAAAATACCCAAGGATTACGCTGATTTTCTTTATTCTTCGCAATCTTTGATCTCAAGATCCCTTGTCACATTCGATCCCAAAACACGGATAATTCGGCTTTATCTAATTAACTAAAAGCGGCAATAAATTAGACGAAAGTAGAAATTCCTAAAAAACCCAATCCAAGCTTTCACGAACGGCTTTCAAACTATAGTCAGTACAATGAAATATATGAAGTTCATACAGTACAGACCAATTTTTGGCTGCCATCAAAAAAAACATACATTTTGAGAGTGGTCAGATCAATGATATTTGTGACTATTATAGTAGTTTACGCTTACTTTTTCATTTACAGAACTACGAAAATATGTCAGATTTGCCTTACCACATGGATGAGAGCTTAAATTTACATATGGTTTGATCTACAGCGTCAAAGAGATATTCTCACTAACACACTATTTCAGGGTTTTAAGAAGTAGAGGGATTTATGAGAGGATCAAATGAGGGAACCAAGGAGGGATGATGTTTTCATCCTCTCTTGAAGGAATATAAAAGTAAAATATAATATGAATAGCTTACCGCTTCCTTGAATGACTTTCAACAACCTAAGCGCTACGGAAAGAAAAAGGGCCTGAGGAAATATTCGTTCTGACATGCAAAAATTTGGTAAAGCCACAGCGAGAAAAAATCCTGAAACTTGCCGTAGTACCTTAATGGAGTTGAAAGCTCCAGAGCTACTTACGAGAAACATACTGCTTTACATGGCTTGAGGGTTTAACGGATCAAAATAATTAAGAACGGTCTTAAGAGCGGATCAAGTTGTGCAACCTTTAATTTGTTATAATCCTTACTTGTTAAGGTAAAAACAAGAGGCGTATAATAGAAATATATTCTTTCATTAAGAATTCAGCGTTACTGCTGAGCGAAAGAAATATAATAGGAACTTCTTATCAGAGCCATGGAAATATCTAGCTGTTTTAAGTAGCACAGATCTTTCGACCATGCATCCGTTGGTCGATCCTTTTTCTCTTCTGTATTCTAATCATGTTATTCATATATATCTAACACAGCTACAAAGAACCCTACAGTTATGCTTAATAATAGATTTACTACATTATTTGAAAAAATTTTAAGGCAAGGTGAATAAAATACTCGGCCCCAAAATATTTTCCTCACCTTGTATACTGCCTACAATATTTTAGACGAAACGAGCTGAAACGCGCCCGAGAATAAAGAGAAGTTTTACAACTATATCTACTGTTCGTAGAGCTCTGCTTACTGGTTTAGTTTTAAAAAATTGATTTGAAGAGGAAAACAGGAGGCATAACAGAAATATTTTTGTTCATTAAGTATTCAGCGTTATTTCTATTCCATGTTTTGCATTTGATACATGTGAAAAACAAGCGGTGTAAAGTATCCGTAGCACAAATCTTCCTTTAAGTTAGCACATTTGCAATGAAGCTGGCAGATGCAAATGTGCCTTTCAGGAGATTTACTACATTACTGGAGTATTAGTAACATAATTATTTAGTCCTGGGCATTTCCTTCAATGAGTTACTAGCCTATTCAGAAGAACTTTGCGAATAAGACCAACATTTCTGTGCCCTATAACCCGCTTAAAGCGCTCCTTTTTCGAGACGAGTTTATGAGAAAAATTTACGTGATCACCCACATTGCTTTAATTTAGAAGTCTACCCATGAAGTGAATAATTCAACTTTGTGTTTTATTCCCTTACTTTTTCAACTTATTGGTTATGAGTGCCTTTTATTTCAATCCCTTTTATATTATCTTTCTCATATTTACAAATTCTGTCGCCAATTAAAGGGAAAAGCTTACCCTACGAACTTTTATTGTTCTTGGAAATAAGCATAGCTGAACTTCTACCGCGGGTTGTTTCATTAATTGAATACTTTAATGTGCGGTTTATGTAAAACTACAACTTAATAGTAACAACAGTGGAGCAGCGTCAAACAGTCTACCACAAGGGAAAGGGGTGTCTTACATATAAGAGCTTTAAAACCTGGTAAGGGCATATAAGTATTGTATTAGTATTTGATTTTCCTTGTCTAATAAGCCATGTTATAGTTGTGTACTTAGTTGCCAAGCCTTTGATTTGGAGTAAGGCTGAGGGTGGCCTTGTTGTGATAGAGACAAGTATCTAGTTAGCATGATTACTATACAAAATAATTTACATTTGATCATGAAAACCAGCAACGTCTGTATCATAACAAGATCCCACTTAGCCTTACTCCTGTTCAAAGCCTTTGGAACGAAGCACGCAGATGTAAAATGGACTATTGGTGGTCATGATTTTTTTTTTTTGTGTGTGTGTGTGTGCAGAATCAAGGGTCGCTCTATGAACAGAAACCTCTTAGGTTTTAAAAGATATTTGGAACTATCGGACAAAGACTTTCCAAAAGTCTCCAATTGATGTGGCGCCCTGACTGCCATCATCGCATTGCAGGGAGGTGAGGTCACCACCGTAATTCAAAGAGATCATCAAGTGATACCTATATTGTCCGAAGGCAGGGTACCGATATAACCTGTTTTGATCTTCACCATGTCCCCACTTTCCAACAAAGTAAGTTCCATTTTTTAGTCGACCCCAGTCTTGGCAAATGCCAGCTAAATTGGAACTGTCATCCCACTTCAATCTCACAAACGAACCACAGGCGTCAGGCTGCTCATCCGTCTGACCACTGAAGTACTGGACCACAGCTTCACCAGAGCTATTGGAAGCTGTGACCACGTGGAACGTGCGCCCCAGTTTCTTACGGCAGTGAAATCTCAAGTGGGTGAAGAACAAGTGTTTTCTGAGCTCTTTCATGGCACCTTTCTGCAGAACCATATGTGAATTACTGATTCCGCGGTACGTTGTCTCAACTGACACTTTAGGAGAGGGACTACCGAACTCAACGTTTGACACCAGAAGCCAACCTCCTAAGATAAAACAAACTCTAAATAATTCATTGCTATCCATGTAACTAGAATTTGTTACATATTAAAGGAAAAGTACGGTCTAGAAAAAGTTTACTTAGATCAAAAGTTCGATTGCTTGAATTGTTCTAACTCGCTATTCATTTGAGCTAAAAGCGTTTTTAAGTTGCGAACAATTACGTTCCAAAAATCGGCATTTTTAAATTGAAACCCGCCATCTTTGTTATAACGTAGCAATAGTCAAACATGCTAAATTCTATCCCTTGCTGAAGTGGATGTAAACAAGGAAAAGTGCGGCTATGGGGGCGCCACCTATTGAATTCTCGACTTGGATTTTAATCTAGCGAGAGGATGTAGTACATCCATTTATGTTTCAAACGAAACATGGCTGGTCTTCAGGGGAAGGAGATACTTCTGTAGGGGAGAAAGAGAGAGAAAAAGTCCAGAAAATGAATTTCAAGAAGAAACGTCGACATGCTCAGTCGCTCACGTCTTGGAAATCGTGAGTGTTCCTCTTGCGGCAACTGTCAAGAGAAACCTACGGAAAACGAGAATGTATCCGCCTAAGAATTAAATGCAGTAAATGGTTTGAACCCGGGGGTAACATGTGAAGGTGTAGTCTGATCGTCCGGGTGAGTGTAGTCCTGAAAAGGACTGTTGTCGGTGGTAGTGACTGACGTTTCGACAACCTGTGCGGAAGTCATCATCAGAGTCAAGTGAATGATTGTTGTCAGTAGAATGTTCTTATTACAGTTCGTGTGAAATGATTGGTTGGTTTTGCCGTGATGTTATTGGCTGTAAGACTTAAGTGACGTAAGTCGGTCGTGATTGGTCTGTTTCGATCTGTCGGTAAAGTTAAGTCGTTCTTTTTCGGTCGTTTGTGATGTTTATGTCGTGAATGAGTCGTTTGTATGGAGCGGGTAGTTGTTGACATCTGTTTAGGGGAGTCTGTTCTAAGTTAGTAAACCAGCTTTCTAGAGTCAGTCGTTGAAAATAGTCAGTGCTGTAGGTTAGGCACTGCGCAGAGTCCCAGTCAATGTTGTGGTTGGTAAGTCGTTGGTAAGACGACACGACGAAATTGACGCATTCCACCGCCACCTTAATGAACAAAACACTGACATACAGTTTACCAGAGAAGTCGAAGAAAATGGCAAACTTCCTTTTCTAGACTGCCTGGTAAGCCACAACGACAACTCATTACGGACGACAGTTTACAGGAAACCGACACACACCGACAGATTACTAGACGAGTCATCCTACAACCCTACATCACACAAAGCCACAACTATCAGAACTCTAACACAACGCGCACAACTAGTATGCGACTCGACAGACAGCTTATCCGACGAGAACAAATACCTTCACCGTGTTTTTACGAAGAACAACTACAACAACGACTTCATCCGACGAAACACTCACCGACCCACTACCACTACCGAAACAAACGACACCGCAACCCCTACGACTACAGCAACGATACCGTACATAAATGGCATGTCTGAAAACATCTCGCGCATCTTACTACCCTTCAATATCCGCGTCGCCCACAAACCCATCACCACACTACGTCAGTTACTAACCAACGTTAAAGACAAAGACGAACCGAAGAACAGACAGGGAACGATTTATAAGAT
>NC_142528.1:9774547-9779547 GCF_964205215.1 Stylophora pistillata | reverse complement strand
GACCACAGAATGTTCCATTAAAAGCCGGCCCAAAGTCCAATGTACTCCGATTAAAGTCCTCGTGTCTCAAAAACAAAAACGTATTCACTCACCACCATATGTTGACATGTCACAATAGACCTTCAAAGGGTTTCCATTTTTCTCAGGGTCTATCCAGTACTCCCCGTCACCTTTGGAGACTCTAGAGTCCCGAATTTCCTTGCAGGAATGAGCCGGATAAGCAGAATCAAAACCTCGTTTATCTGCATTAGAAGAGGAAAGAATAATCTTTGAAGCCAGACGAGGATCAAACTCAGAAACAAAACACCCCATGTAGGTCTTATTTCATTGGTAATTCACTTCGCTTAATTATTAGATCACTCTAGATTTTGAAAATCTTTGTAGGATCGATAGCGCCCTTCAATCTCAAAGAAAACTGAAGGAAAAGTAACACATAACACGAGAGAGCTTTGAAAACCTCTGACCATAACTAAAAGTAAGAGTCAGTTATCATTTACCAGAGGGGAAGTGCGCGGGAGGATCTTTAGGGGAATCACATAGTATTCAAGGGAAAAAGATAGGGGATCAGTCGTCGCTAACAGAGACGGTTGAATGGAAGACCAAAGAAAATTGATTACCAATGAGGACGAACTTGGGGGATAAGGTTGATTTTTTTTTTGACACAACCAAAATCCTCCGAAGCCCCCCCTCCCCCCCCCCCTTCATCCGAGTAATATAATAGTATGGGGAATTTTTAAAATCTTTTTCTAGAAGTTTGGTCTTGATTATTAACAGACGTTTGGACTGAAACCATCAGTAATAATTTATTACGTCGCTCGCAGTGCCCGTGGGCGAGATGAAGCAAATCCTGTGTTCTGATTGGCTACATGAGCGGGCATGATGGGCCCATCTTACCCGCCCGGGATTGCCCGCATTGATCCTGCGCATGAAATAAAATAGAATTAGAACTAAGTTTTTAATTCTTGGACAATTTCGGGGGATGGAAACGCAAAAAGCGGCAGAAGATAGTCAAAACAAAGAAAACAGAAACGATACTCGTGAGTTTGTTGTGCTTGACACAGTTGGCTTTCTATCCCAGCTCTCGAAATAAACAAGTCATTCTCAATTCTTAATAAAACGAAATCTTTTTGCGTTATAATAAATCCTTTATTAACCATCCTTGTTCGGTCAAGATGGCTGGATATTAGCCTCGTTCTTTTTTCGCATTGTTATGGACCTCGACTTCGTCTCAGTCCACAGAATACAAAAAAAGACCACGGCTAATATCCAGCCATCTTGACCTCACGCTTGGTTAATAGCGTAGACGTTAAAATAGCCTTAAGTACCTTACTCAACAATACCTGTTCCATAATAAGTAGAACGTGGGTTTTGCCTCAGGTTTTCCGGACTTGATTGTTTGGTTTGGTTACTCAGCTGACATTTCTTCCCTGCATCATTTGTATCGGATTTGCTGTTGTATGATCGGCATTTTTTATCCTGAAGGCATCTTAATCCACAGCTAATTTCGTCAGCGTACAATGTCTTGGTGATGTGACCAATGAGCTCAAATCCTGGAAAAGCAACAAAAGTCGTGAAAGCTACAAGTTCAGTTAGTTTCATCAGTTATCTTCATACAGTGTATCGTAAATACTTTAATCAAGAACAAAGTGAAAAGGAGAGCGATAAAGTACGGAAACAGTTTGTGTGCAGTTGTTTAATCAGTTCTGAGAAGCCACCTTGATTGCCGATACTGTAAAAAGGTGAAGTAGCCTTAGAAGTTATAAGGAGTTAGAGACCAGTCGTTATATATCACCTGGGATGGGGAGGAGGGGGGATTTTGGAGGAATCACATGGTCTTTAAGGGGAACGGAGAGGGGAGCAGTCGTCACAAAGAGAGTATAACGAGGAAAGTATAGAAAATTGACTGCCAGTGAGGGGCATCATAATATGTTATAGAGCCTTATGTTGTAGAACTTAATGTTTGTGTTGGGAACTATAACACATTCTCGCATTACCTTCAACTCTCTCGAAAACCTCGTCCTTGCTCAAGTCAGTGCTCAGCGACGAACTGAATGCCTCTAGAAATAAAGCGACACCACTCAACAGAACAGGACAGAAAAGGAAACCAACAAAATGCTTTCTCATCCTGTAATTTTTATAAAAGAAAAAAAAAGTATCGTTGACAGATGACGACCTTTTTTAAAGCAACAAATAGCTTACAAATTTGAAGTTTTTTATAACATTTTTTCTAAACCTGACGAAAGAATACAAAGGCCTTTTAAACTACTAAGCCATAAAATGGGATCTTCCCTACTTGTCCACTAGCTCCCATAAGGTATTCACTCGATAACAAGTAAATACAGCAAGCTCCTCACTCACACTTACCTTCAGTTTCCGACTTTTTCTCGACTTGTCTTCTATTACGGGTCTTTTGTTTTTACAAGTCTTACTTACACTTATTATCGGAGCAGAATTATTCAAGATTTACATCCACTCTTAACAAAGTTAGGCGGTAATCTTCTTTTGAAGTGTAACTAAGTCAATTTTTGCCAAATCGAAAAACTTGCCTCCTTCTCAAAACGACTCAGTTACTCTCACCTTCGATTATTTTTTCCACAAGCTCTTTGCGTGTTTGTTTATATTGCAAATATCTTTGATCAACGTTTCATAAAATATGAATGAACTGAATAGAAACGGCTTGATACTCCTACATTAGTAGTGCATCATATTGAAATGGTGTAATGACTCGGTTGTTTGTCAATAGCAAAGCGTAGGCGGCAGGTTACTCGGACACAAAAACAAAAACTTCAACTACTTTCAGAACATAAATGTAAACATCCAAAGTTCTAGTGTTTTCTGTGCAGAGAAGTAAACTAACAGCATTTCTTCCAACGCGCTAAGTCATACATTTACGAGTCACGACTAGCAGGTTTATGTGCTCTACTGTACATGTATATGTTTCTATTTCTGATCTGCGTAAGTAAAATCTAATTGAAGGAAAACAAAATAAGAAATGTAAGTTTCGATGCTCTAAAAACGTTTCATCTTTTTCCCTCTAGCTACCCTACCAATAGAGTTTATTCTAATACAGACACCTAACACGTTTAAGATGATAAGCATTTAATGACTGACCCCTAGCGGAGGAGTGAGTTTTCTTTCCATTCAGCACTGAGAGGAAATAAAAAGCACTGTTTCCTGTGGGGCAAGTCATTACATGTTTTGTTATGCACTTAAACTAAAAAATAGAATGAGTACAGAAAAACTTGGTATGCAGTGGGTTAACAATTACTGGAGAGTTCTCAATTAGAGTGCGTCAATTAATTATCCTGGCTTGAGTCTTAATTAGCATATCGAACTAAACGGAACTCAAATCTATACTTCTCCCAGACGCAATGTATACTGCGCGGTATCCATACAACACATGAGCGAACGAACGAAAAATGATCATGATACCACTTTACTTATTTTATTTTTTCGTTCAATTGTATTGATTAAGTCTTCTTTTTTTTCAGAAAATTCATGCTAGATGTTTTCGTTGCGCTTCACACGTCACTGTGCATAAGCTGTTACTATTCTTTCACCTGTCTAAACTTTCCCACCCAACATTCCACAGTTCTCGCAAGCTACGATTTCCCCGAAAACTAACAGACTAATTGTCCGTAAAGTCGGCTTTTCGTTTCTCCACAAATACTGTCATCCCTTCCTTTTGATCGTCCTGCGAATTGAAAGAAAAAGGAGAAAATTTTCCTTGGGGAAAGATTTAGCGCGTCTTTACAGATCCAGTGTATTGTTATTTATCACCACGGTAAGGATTAAATAAAGAAGTTAAGTTTCTAAAGAAACTGTGGTGCTGCGACGGTGGGGGGGTGGGGAAGGGGTATTACAAGATAATGAGGCTTTATCAACTGGGTTGACGAAGTACATTGGCCTCCGTAAAGAGTTTTTACGGCTAACGTTCTTGGCGTTAGCCAACAACAACAATTCAACTCTACAACTTTATTGTAATCAGACATGACATGACACTTAACATAATGACGCACTACCCACAAATCGCAGAGCTAGTCTCGGCGGCCAGTGTGTGGACGCTAAAACACCTTAAATAAATTTTGGCTCAACAAAAGATTCAATAAATATGAAAGAAACAGAAATTAAATATTAAATCAGTAAAGCAGAAATGACAGTATGAGATAAAAATACAGAAACAGAAACACATGACAATAAATAGAAGAATACTTAAGTTATACACTACTATTAACTGGATTTAACTTTCGACACATCATTGATTATTCGTTCTACGTCAACATAACTATCCTGAACTTGAAGATTTTGAAATGATATTGTTGTTATCTTTTTCTTGAAAATATGTTTTGGAAGCTTCCTTAAGTTTCCTGGGATGCTATTCCAAATTTTACAACCAATCCTTGAGAATGTGTTTTTATGTTGATCTAGCCTAGAACAGTTTCTGTAATAGTTACCGGCCGATGAAGATCGGGTATTATGATTGTGTATTTGGTGGAAAAGAGTGAGCAAACCAGAAAGATTAGGGGGGGTTAAATTGTTATGGACATCATGCATTAAGAGAGTAGAGAGTTTAACGTAAAGCATATTAATTGGCATAATATTTAGTTCTTATTAACCGAGCGGGAGGTCTGTATGGAAGAATCTTGGCCGAGGTCTGTACCAGCGACCGAGGTCAAGATTCTCCCATACAGACCGACCTAGCTCGGTTAATAAGATGTTTATTACATGGCTGTGTCTTATATGCCAATTTTTTATATTCTTTGTACCTTTTTTTCCTAGACCGGTCTAGATGCAGGTCTAGATGGGCAAATCTAGACCGCTCTCAATATTGATTTCAGCCAATCGGTAGTTCCCAGTCCTTGTGAGACACAGCCATATAATAACAGTCGATATAAAATAAGGAATGGCGTGTGAATTATAGTTAGAGCGGAGAGAAATTGTGGATTATGTGTGGTTTCTATACAGAGAGATGGAGCTACGCTATTGGTGGGAACGTGGGA